>NW_020886604.1:0-2933 GCF_003945725.1 Corapipo altera
TTGGGGACTCCATGGGCAGCAAGAGCTTTCTGTGCTGGCACCTTTGTTGTGGGAGGAATCTTCGCCCGTATGCAATTTTGGATGTAGGGCTGGCATTTGAGAGGCAAGGTTGAAAACAGGTAACAGCAACCCTTCTCCTCTGGAAAGAAAGCCTGCAAGCTTTGACTTTGTGGTCCAATTGATTGGCCAGGCTGGACACTGCATGAGCAGCAAGAACTTTCCGTCGTGGTCTCTTTGCTGTTGGAGGAATCTTCGTCTGTATGCAATTTTGGGATTTGGGCTGTCAGCTGGGAGGCAAGGTTGAAAACAGGAAACAGCAGCCGTTATCCCCAGCAAAGAAAGTCTGGAAGCTTTACTTTGTGGTGCAGTTGGTGGGTCAGGCTGGGCACTCTACAGGCAGTCCTAGTTTTCTTTGCTGGCACCTTTGGTATTCGAGGAATCTTCGTCCGTATGCCATTTTGGGATTCGCGGTGGCAGTCGTGAGACAGGGCTGAAAACAGGAAACAGCAGCCGTTATCCCCAGGAAAGAAAACCTGGAAGCTTTGGTTTTGTGGGGCAGTTGGTGGAACAGCCTGGGGACTCCATGAGAAGCAAGAGCTTTCTGTGCTGGCAACTTTGGTGTGGGAGGAATCTTTGTTTGGATGCAATTCTGGGAGTCGGGCTGTCAGTTGAGAGGCACGGCTGAAAACAGAAACTACAACCTTTACTTCCAGGAAAGGAAGCCTGGAAGCTTTGGGTTTATGGTGCAGTTGTTTTGTCAGCCTGGTGACTCCATGGGCAGCAAGAGCTTTCTGTGCTGGCACCTTTGGTTGGAGAGAAATCATCGTGCGTATGCAATTTTGGGAGTGAGGCTGGCAGTTGGGAGGCAGGTCTGAAAACAGGACACAAAAGCACTTCTCCCCAAAAAAGGAAGCCTGGAAAGTGTGGTTTTGTTGTGCATTTGGTGGGTCAGACTGGAGACTCCTTAGGCAGAAAGAGTTTTCTGTGCTGGCACCTTTGTTGTGGGAGGAATCTTCGTCCGTATGCAATTTTGGGAGTCAGTTTGACAGTTGGGAGGCAGGACTGAAAACGGGAAACAACAGACCTTCTCGGCAGGAAAGAAAGCCTGGAATCTTTGGCTTTGTGGTGTACTTGCTGGGTCAGGGTGGGCACTCTGTGGGCAGCAAGAGCTTTCTGTTCTGTTGCCTTTGGTGTGGAAGGAATCTTTGTATGTAATTTTGGGAGTCGGGCTGTCAGTAGGGAGGTAGGTCTTCAAACAGGAAACAACAGCCCTTAGCCCCAGGAGAGAACCCCTGGAAACTTTGGCCTGGTGGTGCAGTTAGTGTGTCTCCCTGGGGACTCCATGGGCAGCAAGAGTTTTCTGTGCTGGCACCTTTGTTGTGGGAGGAATCTTCGTGCGTACGCAATTTTGGATGTAGGGCTGGCATTTGGGAGGCAAGGTTGAAAACAGGAAACAGCAACCCTTCTCCTCTGGAAAGTCTGCAAGCTTTGGCTTTGTGGTCCAATTGGTTGTCCAGGCTGGGCACTCCATGAGCAGCAAGAACTTTCCGTCATGGTCTCTTTGCTGTTGGAGGAATCTCCGTCTGTATGCAATTTTGGGATTTGGGCTGTCAACTGGGAGGCAAGGTTGAAAACAGGAAACAACAGTTATCCCCAGCAAAGAAAGTCTGGAAGCTTTACTTTGTGGTGCAGTTTGTAGGTCAGGCTGGGCACTCTACGGGCAGTACTAGTTTTCTTTGGTGGCACCTTTGGTCTTCGAGGAATCTTCGTCCGTATGCCATTTTGGGATTCGCGGTGGCAGTCGTGAGACAGGGCTGAAAACAGAAAACAGCAGCCGTTATCCCCAGGAAAGAAAGCCTGGAAGCTTTGGGTTTATGGTGCTGTTGGTTTGTCAGCCTGGGGACTCCATGGGCAGCAAGAGCTTTCTGTGCTGGCACCTTTGTTGTGGGAGGAATCTTCGTCCGTATGCAATTTTGGATGTAGGGCTAGCATTTGGGAGGCAAGGTTGAAAACAGGTAACAGCAACCCTTCTCCTCTGGAAAGAAAGCTTGCAAGCTTTGGCTTTGCGGTCCAATTGGTTGTCCAGGCTGGGCATTTCATGAACAGCAAGAACGTTCTGTCATGGTCTCTTTGCTGTTGGAGGAATCTTCGTCTGTATGCAATTTTGGGATTTGGGTTGTCAACTGGGAGGCAAGGTTGAAAACAGGAAACAGCAGCCATTATCCCCAGCAAAGAAAGCCTGGAAACTTTGACTTTGTGGTGCAGTTGGTGGGTCAGGCTGGGCACTCTACGGGCAGTCCTAGCTTTCTTTGCTGGCACCTTTGGTCTTCGAGGAATCTTCATCCGTATGCCATTTTGGGATTCGCGGTGGCAGTCGTGAGACAGGGCTGAAAACAGGAAACAGCAGCCGTTATCCCCAACAAAGAAAGCCTGGAAGCTTTGGTTTTGTGGTGCAGTTGGTGGAGCAGCCTGGGGACTCCATGAGATGGAAGAGTTTTCTGTGCTGGCAACTCTGGTGTGGAAGGAATCTTTGTTTTTATGCAATTCTGGGAGTCGGGCTGTCAGTTGGGAGGTAGGTCTTAAAACAGGAAACAACAGTCCTTATCCCCAGAAAAGAACACCTGGAAACTTTGGCCTGGTGGTGCAGTTAGTGCGTCTCCCTGGGGACTCCATGGGCAGCAAGAGCTTTCTGTGCTGGCACCTTTGTTGTGGGAGGAATCTTCGCCCGTATGCAATTTTGGATGTAGGGCTGGCATTTGAGAGGCAAGGTTGAAAACAGGTAACAGCAACCCTTCTCCTCTGGAAAGAAAGCCTGCAAGCTTTGACTTTGTGGTCCAATTGGTTGTCCAGGCTGGACACTGCATGAGCAGCAAGAACTTTCCGTCGTGGTCTCTTTGCTGTTGGAGGAATCTTCGTCTGTATGCAATTTTGGG
>NW_020886604.1:2943-5876 GCF_003945725.1 Corapipo altera
TTGGGGACTCCATGGGCAGCAAGAGCTTTCTGTGCTGGCACCTTTGTTGTGGGAGGAATCTTCGCCCGTATGCAATTTTGGATGTAGGGCTGGCATTTGAGAGGCAAGGTTGAAAACAGGTAACAGCAACCCTTCTCCTCTGGAAAGAAAGCCTGCAAGCTTTGACTTTGTGGTCCAATTGATTGGCCAGGCTGGACACTGCATGAGCAGCAAGAACTTTCCGTCGTGGTCTCTTTGCTGTTGGAGGAATCTTCGTCTGTATGCAATTTTGGGATTTGGGCTGTCAGCTGGGAGGCAAGGTTGAAAACAGGAAACAGCAGCCGTTATCCCCAGCAAAGAAAGTCTGGAAGCTTTACTTTGTGGTGCAGTTGGTGGGTCAGGCTGGGCACTCTACAGGCAGTCCTAGTTTTCTTTGCTGGCACCTTTGGTATTCGAGGAATCTTCGTCCGTATGCCATTTTGGGATTCGCGGTGGCAGTCGTGAGACAGGGCTGAAAACAGGAAACAGCAGCCGTTATCCCCAGGAAAGAAAACCTGGAAGCTTTGGTTTTGTGGGGCAGTTGGTGGAACAGCCTGGGGACTCCATGAGAAGCAAGAGCTTTCTGTGCTGGCAACTTTGGTGTGGGAGGAATCTTTGTTTGGATGCAATTCTGGGAGTCGGGCTGTCAGTTGAGAGGCACGGCTGAAAACAGAAACTACAACCTTTACTTCCAGGAAAGGAAGCCTGGAAGCTTTGGGTTTATGGTGCAGTTGTTTTGTCAGCCTGGTGACTCCATGGGCAGCAAGAGCTTTCTGTGCTGGCACCTTTGGTTGGAGAGAAATCATCGTGCGTATGCAATTTTGGGAGTGAGGCTGGCAGTTGGGAGGCAGGTCTGAAAACAGGACACAAAAGCACTTCTCCCCAAAAAAGGAAGCCTGGAAAGTGTGGTTTTGTTGTGCATTTGGTGGGTCAGACTGGAGACTCCTTAGGCAGAAAGAGTTTTCTGTGCTGGCACCTTTGTTGTGGGAGGAATCTTCGTCCGTATGCAATTTTGGGAGTCAGTTTGACAGTTGGGAGGCAGGACTGAAAACGGGAAACAACAGACCTTCTCGGCAGGAAAGAAAGCCTGGAATCTTTGGCTTTGTGGTGTACTTGCTGGGTCAGGGTGGGCACTCTGTGGGCAGCAAGAGCTTTCTGTTCTGTTGCCTTTGGTGTGGAAGGAATCTTTGTATGTAATTTTGGGAGTCGGGCTGTCAGTAGGGAGGTAGGTCTTCAAACAGGAAACAACAGCCCTTAGCCCCAGGAGAGAACCCCTGGAAACTTTGGCCTGGTGGTGCAGTTAGTGTGTCTCCCTGGGGACTCCATGGGCAGCAAGAGTTTTCTGTGCTGGCACCTTTGTTGTGGGAGGAATCTTCGTGCGTACGCAATTTTGGATGTAGGGCTGGCATTTGGGAGGCAAGGTTGAAAACAGGAAACAGCAACCCTTCTCCTCTGGAAAGTCTGCAAGCTTTGGCTTTGTGGTCCAATTGGTTGTCCAGGCTGGGCACTCCATGAGCAGCAAGAACTTTCCGTCATGGTCTCTTTGCTGTTGGAGGAATCTCCGTCTGTATGCAATTTTGGGATTTGGGCTGTCAACTGGGAGGCAAGGTTGAAAACAGGAAACAACAGTTATCCCCAGCAAAGAAAGTCTGGAAGCTTTACTTTGTGGTGCAGTTTGTAGGTCAGGCTGGGCACTCTACGGGCAGTACTAGTTTTCTTTGGTGGCACCTTTGGTCTTCGAGGAATCTTCGTCCGTATGCCATTTTGGGATTCGCGGTGGCAGTCGTGAGACAGGGCTGAAAACAGAAAACAGCAGCCGTTATCCCCAGGAAAGAAAGCCTGGAAGCTTTGGGTTTATGGTGCTGTTGGTTTGTCAGCCTGGGGACTCCATGGGCAGCAAGAGCTTTCTGTGCTGGCACCTTTGTTGTGGGAGGAATCTTCGTCCGTATGCAATTTTGGATGTAGGGCTAGCATTTGGGAGGCAAGGTTGAAAACAGGTAACAGCAACCCTTCTCCTCTGGAAAGAAAGCTTGCAAGCTTTGGCTTTGCGGTCCAATTGGTTGTCCAGGCTGGGCATTTCATGAACAGCAAGAACGTTCTGTCATGGTCTCTTTGCTGTTGGAGGAATCTTCGTCTGTATGCAATTTTGGGATTTGGGTTGTCAACTGGGAGGCAAGGTTGAAAACAGGAAACAGCAGCCATTATCCCCAGCAAAGAAAGCCTGGAAACTTTGACTTTGTGGTGCAGTTGGTGGGTCAGGCTGGGCACTCTACGGGCAGTCCTAGCTTTCTTTGCTGGCACCTTTGGTCTTCGAGGAATCTTCATCCGTATGCCATTTTGGGATTCGCGGTGGCAGTCGTGAGACAGGGCTGAAAACAGGAAACAGCAGCCGTTATCCCCAACAAAGAAAGCCTGGAAGCTTTGGTTTTGTGGTGCAGTTGGTGGAGCAGCCTGGGGACTCCATGAGATGGAAGAGTTTTCTGTGCTGGCAACTCTGGTGTGGAAGGAATCTTTGTTTTTATGCAATTCTGGGAGTCGGGCTGTCAGTTGGGAGGTAGGTCTTAAAACAGGAAACAACAGTCCTTATCCCCAGAAAAGAACACCTGGAAACTTTGGCCTGGTGGTGCAGTTAGTGCGTCTCCCTGGGGACTCCATGGGCAGCAAGAGCTTTCTGTGCTGGCACCTTTGTTGTGGGAGGAATCTTCGCCCGTATGCAATTTTGGATGTAGGGCTGGCATTTGAGAGGCAAGGTTGAAAACAGGTAACAGCAACCCTTCTCCTCTGGAAAGAAAGCCTGCAAGCTTTGACTTTGTGGTCCAATTGGTTGTCCAGGCTGGACACTGCATGAGCAGCAAGAACTTTCCGTCGTGGTCTCTTTGCTGTTGGAGGAATCTTCGTCTGTATGCAATTTTGGG
>NW_020886605.1:0-5870 GCF_003945725.1 Corapipo altera
CGGTGGAGCCGGCGCTGGCGGCGGGCGGGCCCGACGCGTACCGGCTGTGGTCGCCGCCCGGCGCCGCCGTGGCCGTGGCCGTGACGGGCTCCAGCGGCGTGGCGGCGGCCGCCGGCCTCTACCGCTACCTGCGCGACTTCTGCGGCTGCCACCTGTCCTGGTCCGGGGCGCAGCTCCGCCTGCCCGACCCGCTGCCGCGGCTGCGGGCCGAGATCCGCGCCGCCGCCCCCGGCAGGTAACGGCAGGTAACGGGGCCGCGGGGCCGCGCGGCGCCGCTCACGCCTCGTTAGCGCGGGACAAGGCGCCGTTATGTAACGGGGGCCCCGGGGGCGCGGGGCGGCCCGGGCGCAGCCTCCGCCGCTCCCGCAGGTACCGCTACTACCAGAACGTGTGCGCCCAGAGCTACTCCTTCGCCTGGTGGGACTGGGCGCGCTGGGAGCGGGAGATCGATTGGATGGCGCTGAGCGGCATCAACCTGGCGCCGGCCTTCGCTGGGCAGGAGGCGGTGTGGCAGCGGGTGAGGAGCGGGGCAGGGAGGGCGGCGGGGACCGGGAGACACCGGGACCGGCTGACGCCCGGCGCCCGGCGCAGGTTTACCGCAACCTCGGGCTGAACCAGTCGGAGATCGACAAGTACTTCACAGGCCCCGCGTTCCTGGCCTGGAACAGGATGGGGAACCTCCGCCGCTGGGCCGGACCGCTGCCGCCCGCCTGGCACCTCAAGCAGCTCTACCTGCAGGTACCGGGGCAGCCATGCCCGCCCGGGGCAGACCCCTGCAACCCCCTGCCCTGGCTGCACTCACGGAGCCTCGGGGACCCCCACGTCCCTCCCCGAGCTCCAGCAGCTCTCGGAGCCCCTCGCGGGGAGGTGTGGGCTCCTCTCTCCCTGCTCTCTCCCTCCTTCTCTCTCCCAGTACCGGATCGTGGAGCGGATGCGCTCGCTGGGGATGACCACAGTGCTGCCAGCCTTCGCGGGCCATGTGCCGCAGGGGATCCTTCGGTAGGTGCTGCCCTGGGCCCTTTCCAGGGTCCCACCTTCAGCATTATGGTACCTATGGCACCTCTCACCTGCAGCTTCCCTGAGAGGGTGCACTGTCCCTGCAGGGGCACAGTGCTCCTGTCCTGCCCTGCTCCTGATCCCCATCTCTGCCCTCTGGCGCAGGGTCTTCCCACGCGTGAACGCCACTCGCCTGGGGGGCTGGAGCCACTTCGACTGCACCTACTCATGTATCTACCTGCTGGACCCAGAGGACCCCATGTTCCAGGTGATCGGGACCCTCTTCCTGAAGGAGCTGATCAAGGAATTCGGCACAGACCACGTCTATAGTGCTGACACCTTCAATGAGATGACCCCCCTCTCCTCTGACCCTGCCTATCTCTCGAGGGTCAGCAATGCTGTCTTCAGGTCGATGACAGGAGGTGGGTCAGTGTGCGGTGCTGGCCCGGCTGTGAGGCTGCAGGTGGGATAATGGGCTGGGGAAGGAGGCTGTGGGCCCCATGCAAGCACTGAGCTGCCTGCGCTCGACAGACCCTGTTGGTGCCAGACCCTCAAAACCCCTTCCACAAGGGGTGGTTGGTGGCCCCAGGGCCTCCTGGGACACCTGTGGGCCCTGCCTGGAGGGGACCTCACCCTGTGCTCCTCCATCCCCAGCTGACCCCGAGGCGCTGTGGCTGATGCAGGGCTGGCTCTTCCAGCACCAGCCAGACTTCTGGCACCCGGCACAGGTGCGGGCCCTCCTGCACGGCGTGCCCCTCGGCAAGATGATTGTTCTTGACCTCTTTGCTGAGTCCAAGCCTGTCTACCAGTGGACAGAGTCCTTCTACGGGCAACCCTTCATCTGGTGCATGCTGCACAACTTCGGGGGCAACCACGGCCTCTTCGGCACCGTGGAGGCCATCAACCGTGGCCCCTTCATGGCTCGGCGCTTCCCCAACTCCACCATGGTGGGCACGGGGCTGGTGCCTGAGGGTATCGAGCAGAATGACATGGTGTACGAGCTGATGAATGAGCTGGGCTGGCGGCAGGAGCCCCTCGACCTCCCCAGCTGGGTGTCCCGCTACGCTGAGCGCCGCTATGGCTCCCCGAACGCTGCTGCCGCCGGCGCCTGGCGCCTGCTCCTCCGCAGCGTGTACAACTGCACCGGCGTCTGCGTCAACCACAACCGCAGCCCACTGGTGCGCCGGCCCTCGCTGCACATGGACACAGAGCTCTGGTACAACGCCAGCGATGTGTACGAGGCCTGGCGCCTGCTGCTGAGCGCCAGCGCCGAGCTGGGCTCCAGCCCCCTCTTCCGCTACGACCTGGTGGACGTGACGCGGCAGGCGGCCCAGCAGCTGGTGAGCAACTACTACCTGGACATCCGCAGCGCCTTCCAGAGGCACGCGCTGCCAGAGCTGCTGACGGCCGGTGGCGTGCTGGTGTACGACCTGCTGCCCGAGCTGGACAGCCTCCTCTCCAGCCACAGCCTCTTCCTGCTCGGCCGCTGGCTGGAGGGTGCCCGCGCCATGGCCACCAGCGACCGGGAGGCAGAGCAGTACGAGCTGAACGCCCGGAACCAGGTGACACTCTGGGGGCCCAGTGGGAACATCCTCGACTATGCCAACAAGCAGCTGGGGGGGCTGGTGCTGGACTACTATGGAGTGCGCTGGAGCCTCTTCGTCTCTGTGCTGGTGGAAAGCCTCAACTCAGGCCGCCCCTTCCACCAGGACGAGTTCAACCAGGCTGTCTTCCAAGTGGAGAGAGGCTTCGTCTACAACAAGAAGCACTACCCGGCCGTGCCAGCTGGGGACACGCTGGAGATCTCCAGGAAGCTGTTCCTCAAATACTACCCCAGTGCCCTGTGGCGCAGCCGGGCTGGGCTGGCATGACTTTGGACTGTGCCTCCGGGGCCTCCCCCAGGAAGGGAGGGCAGAGCCCTCGTGCCCTCCTGGTCAAGGCTCCTGCAACTCCTGACCTGATGGCTGCGTCCTGGCTGTACTGGAAGGGGGGCACAGAGCCCTGCTTGCACCCAGCCAGCCTGGACCCCTTGTTTCTCCTGTGTAGGCAGGACGTGCCCTGAGGGGGGCTAGCAGATGGATGAGGGGCAGGCTGTGCTTCAGGGACACATCCTGCACTGTACTCTGTGCCCAGCCCTGCCTGTCTGCCCTGAGCCTATCCCCTGGAAAGCTGGGCTGCCCCAGTGCTCCCAGTTGGAAGCTTGGGGGGATTCTGCAGAGGGTCAGGACAGACGTGTCCCTGCTGTGGGGTCCTGGCTGGCTTAGAGGGGCAGTGGTGGTGGAGAAGCAGACAGGGAGGTGGCAGTGGTGTGGGGGCAGAGCAGCCCTGGACCCCAGTGCCTGCGGGGACCAAGTACTGCATGGCCCTGCCCATGTTTGGTGCCTTCTGTATCATAAAAGACTTTCCTGCAGCATTGCTGGGGCCGTGCTTCATCAGGATGGGGTTTTTGAGGCCTTTTCTCCAGCTGGAGCTCAGGTAGAGCCCGGCTGTGGAGCAAATAAAGACTTTTTTTCTCCTATGCGTGTCCAACTCGTCTCCCCAGTGCAGGACTGTGTGGAACACAAGGGGTAGAGGAGCAGCTTGGCTCTAAGCCCACATAGCAGGAACAATGCACTGCCAGGCAAGTCCTGGGAGCTGGAGTGCCTGGCACAGCACAGCGTGACTGGTGACTGGTGCGGATTCCCCGGGGCTGCAGCTCCCCTTGTGCCCCAGAGCCTCCCCCCGCAGGTCGTTATCGCAGCACCTGCGAGAGCATCAAGGCCCAGGGAGCCCCAGGCACATTCAGGGAGGTCGGTGGAGGGGCCTTGAGATAAGGCAGCAGACACAACAATGTGGCGTGGGGTGGGGGGACCCCCCTCCCAGCCCTCTTAAGCAGCACGGCCCCCTCGGCCAGCACTGCTTGCCATGGAGAGAACCACTGTGCTGATCACGGGCTGCTCCTCGGGCATTGGGCTGGGACTGGCCACACGCCTGGCAGCCGACAGCACTCACCGCTTCAAAGGTAAAGGGACAATGCTGCCCCGGGGGGTCCAGCACCCCTGGGGGTCTCCGGGCTGGGCCAGGCAACACCTCAACAAGGGCAAACAGTGCCTGGGGGTGGGCTGGGGTCAGCCCTGTGGGTGGTGGGCTCTGTGGCCTTGCTGCCCATGGCCACGCTCTCTCCCCAGTTTATGCCACCATGCGTGACCTGACCAAGGGCGAGCGGCTGCTGGAGCACTTGGGCAGCCACTGCCCTGACACGCTGGAGGTCCTGCAGCTCGATGTCACTGACCCACACTCACTGGCAGCTGCCGTGCAGCGGGTGCAGGAGCAGCACCTGGACGTGTTGGGTATGACTCTTCCCGTTGCCCCTGCTGTCCCTTGGGTGGCTGGGGGGACATCATCAGGGTCACAAGCCTCCCAGAATGTAGATGCCAAATCACGGGAGATGCCAGTAGTCCTGAGGCTGGGATGGGACACGTTCAGCAGGACAGGCGTGCAGGAGATGGGTTTGGGGGTGCCAAGGGCCCATCAGCACAGAAAGGCCCCCCCATTCCTGCCTTCTGGCACTCGGTGGTGTGTGGGGGCTGCAGTGCCCGGCTGACTGCACCTTGCCCAGCAGTCTGCAACGCGGGGGTGGGACTGATGGGACCTCTGGAGACCTGCTCCGATCAGGCCATGAAAACCCTCTTCGATGTGAACTTCTTTGGGGCCGTCCGTACCATCCAGGCATTCCTGCCTGCCATGAAGCGCCGCAGGGCCGGGCGGATCATTGTTTCCAGCAGCATCGGGGGGCTGCAAGGTGGGACACCCGGCACCCTGGGGCATGGGGAGCCACGGGGAAGAGCCCCAGTGCTCAGGGTCTGGCTCTGCCCCAGGGCTGCCCTTCAATGCCGTGTACTGCGCCAGCAAGTTTGCGGTGGAGGGGCTGTGCGAGAGCCTGGCCATCGTCCTGCGCCCCTTCAACATCCAGTGAGTGCCGGCGGTGCCGCGGGGGCTGGATCCTGCCGACCGCCCACCGGGACGGGGAGATGCCAGAGCGGGGATACGGTGTCGTCTCACGCGCTCCTTCCCGCAGCGTGACACTGGTGGAGTGCGGGCCCGTCCACACCAGCTTCCTGGCCAACCTACAGTGCCCGGACCCCGAGGGCAGCGAGCTGGAGGGCCTGGATGCTGAGACGCGAGGGCTGTACCGCCGATACCTGCGGCACTGCCAAAGCCTCTTCCGCGACGCGGCCCAGGAGGTGGAGGAGGTCCTGCCGGTCAGTCCGCGCGGGACGGGGGTGGCCGTGGAGCCGCGCCGGGGACGGCTCTGACCCCTCTGCGGTGCCAGGTGTTCCTGGAGGCCATCGTCAGCCTCTGCCCGCCCCTGCGCTGCGCCAGCACCCAGCTCCTCGCCCCGCTTTGGCGCCTGCGGCTCGGCAGCCCCGACGGCTCCACGTACGTCCGCGCCATGCACGACTTCGTGTTCGGCGGCAGCGAAGTCAGCGGGGACCAGCCCTGAGCGGAGCCGCCGGGACACGGGGACCCGTTGCCGTGGGGGATCGGTCCTGCCGTGGGGGATCGGTCCTGCCGTGTCCCCAATAAAGCCCTTTGTAGCCGCACAGCTCCGGCTCCGTCCCTGTCGCTCAGTCCCGCCCAGGCGGGGCCGCACTGGGGCCGGGCCTGCCGGTCTCCTCCTCCCGCGGGCGGAGCCGCGCCGGGGCTGCCCGGGAGGCGGTGCCGTTCCGCTGCCGGTCCCGTCCCCGTTCCGGTCGGCGGCGCATCCGGCGGGGCGATGCCGCCCTTCCCCTCGGGGCTGCTGGTGCTGACGGCGCCGCTGCCCGCGCTGCCCCGGCGGGCGGCGGGGCTGGTGGCGGCGGCGGCGGGGCTGGTGGCGGGGCCGCTGTACGTGC
>NW_020886606.1:0-5869 GCF_003945725.1 Corapipo altera
GAGTGGCTTGGCCAGCTCTTTCTCCAGCTCCCTCAGGACTCTTGGCTGCATCCCATGTGGGCCCAGACACTTGTGGGGCTCTCATTGGCAGAGCAGGTCACTGACCATTTCCTCCTGGATTGTGGGGGCTTCAGTCAGCTCCTCATCACCAACTTCCAGCCCTGGGAGCTGGGGATCCTGAGGACGAGTGCTTTGGGTGTTAAAGACTGAGGCAATTAAAGCATTAAGTACTCTCCTGGAATGAAGGACCATTGTGAAACTGCTGGGCCTTCTGGAGCCAAAGGAGCCCTGGGACACTGGGGAATCTCATGGAATCAAGGCAGCACTGTCACCCTGGGAAAACACCTGGAATTCAGGGCCCATTGTGACACTGCAGGTCCCCATGGAACAAAAGGAACCCTGGGACGCTGCAGAAACTCATGGAATCAAGGGACCACTGTGACAGTGAGGGGGCTGATGGAATCAGGAGGCCATTGGGACAATCCAGGACCTCATAAAATCAAAGGAATTCTGGGACACTGTCGAACCTCCTGGAACCAAGGGTTTCTGGTGACACGTCCTCCTGAAACCAAGGGAGCCCTGAGATACTTCTGAACCTCCCAGAATCCAGGGGCCATTGTGACCCTGCAGAACCTCCTGGATTCCAGTGGTCCTTGTGAAACTGCAGGGCCTCCTGGAACCCAAGGATTCCTGGAACACCGCAGAGCTCATGGAACCAAGGGGCCACTGTCCCACTGCAGCTACTTCTGAAGCACAAGGGACCCTGGGACAATGGGAAATCTCCGAGAATCCAAAGGGCATTTGGGGACTGCAGGGCCTCGTGGAACTAAAGGAACCTTTGGAGACTGTGGAAGCTCATGGATTCAAGGGCCCATTGTGACCCTGCGGGGCCTTATGGCCCCAAAGGGACCCTGTTCCACTGCGGACCCTCATGGAACAAAAGGAAAACTGGGACACTGCAAAACCTTGTGGAATTAGGAGGCCATTAGGACACTGCAGGGCCTCGTGGAATTAAGGGGTCATTGGGACACTACAAAGCCTCATTGAAGCTGAGAAATTCTGAGACTGTGCATCCTCCTGGAACAAAGGGGGCACTGGAATATGTGGGGCCTCGTGGAACCAAAGGATTCCTAAGACACACCATGGAATCAAGGGTCCATTGGGACACGTGGAAGCAAAGGAATCTTGAGAATTTTTGTGGGAACAAGTTAAGGCAGCAGCAGCTGCATTCAGTTAATGTGGATCAACAAGGAGTCTTTTGGCCTTGACTGGTGTTTTCCATCCAGAGAGGGCTGTTTGCCAAAGTGCAAAACCACTTGGAACGCTCTGCATGGAAGCCTGTGTTTTTCTCTGGTGGCTGAACACAGAGAACACTGTAGAGTTCACCACAATGTTAACAAAACCTGAAAGAGAAGATGATCATCACAATCAGAAAGAACTGCTTGATCTAAACGCTGTACGAGTCCCACCACATAAGCCGAATCTGTAACAAGATTAAAAGGCTGAGGGAAAAGTTGAAATGCCAAAGTAACAGCACGGAGTTCCACAACTCGCGGAGACCCGGATTGTTGAACAAGTTCATGTTGACATCCTGTGGGTGTATACCAGCCCACAGCAGCTTTTCCTGTTTTCCCTGAACCATCTGTAAAAAGAGTGAGTCCTTCCACTGCTTCCGTAGATGACAGCAGCTTTTGTCCAACAGGTACTTCACCAAAAAATTTCAGTAAAGGCTGTGAAGGTAGATGATAAGCAATTTGTCCCTGAAAATCTGCCATAGCAGCTTGCAATTCATATTTGTGATTGAAACACCACTCAAAATACCAGGATTGTACAGGTAAAACAATACAACTAGGATCTCTGCCAATTAATTCAATGCACCGTTTTCGTGCTTTCATGATAATTTCAGCAAGAAGTTCAAACAGGTCAGGTGCTGTTTTCCGAGATCTTGAGGGTAAAAACAACCACTCAAGAATGTGTAGAGGATCGTCCCAGGCCTCGTTCCACTGAACAAGGATCCCACAGGGGAAGTTCTGATCTAGGAGAACAAAAAGCTGAACAATTTGAGACAAACCAATGCGAGAAACAAATCGTTCTGTTGACAATGTTTCCACCTGCCGAATGATTTGAACTGCTTCCTGAGTTAAGGATTGTGGTTGCAATGGATCTGTGGAATGTTTGATCAGTGCAAAAAGAGGTTGCAGTTGCGAATTTGTCAACCTCAAATAAGGGCGTAACCAATTTAATGAACCTGCTAATTTTTGAACATCAGTTAGGGTATTGATAGGCAACTGTAACTGAACAGGCTGAGGCCTTACTGTTCTTTTAGTGACAAGGAGGCCCAGATATTTCCAAGGTTCTGCACTTTGTATTTTCTCTGGTGCAATGACAAGGCCAAAAGACCGAAGGGATTCTTTAGCTGCATTTGCAACTGCAGACAATGTTTCCTTTTGCTCGGCCGAGAACAGAATATCATCCATAAAATGGAAACAGTAACATTTCGGGAACTGGATTCTCACAGGAGTTAAAGCCTTTGCAATATACCACTGGCAAATAGTGGGTGAATTTTTCATCCCCTGAGGCAAAACCTTCCATTGCTATCGCTTTGCAGGTTCTGCATTATTGACAGAGGGTACTGTAAAAGCAAATTTTTCTTTGTCAGCCTCAGCTAGAAGAATTGTGAAAAAACAATCTTTCAGATCAATTCCTATTATCGGCCAGTCGAGGGGTATCTTTGTGGGTGATGGGAGTCCTGCCTGTCTGCAGAGCTCCCATCGGTGCCATGACACCATTGACTTTTCTTAAATCCTGTAAAAATCTCCATTTCCCAGATTTCTTTTGTATAACAAAAACAGGTGTGTTCCAGGGACTGAATGATGGCTCAAGGTGGCCAGCAGCCAATTGTTCTTGGACCAGATCCTGCAGGGCCTTTAACTTTTCTCTGGACAGGGGCCACTGAGGTACCCACACTGGAGTGTCAGTTAACCATGTAAGTGCCAATGTAGGCTGTTTATCGTCCTGCAAAAGCACAGTGGCCCCAGTTAAAAATCCGTGGTAATTTTAACTCCCCATTGAGCCAGACAATCCCTTCCCCACAGAGTAAGGGGGGGCAGGAGTGACATATGGTCTTACAGTCGCAGCCTGCCCTTCAGGATTACAAATCAGGACGAAATAAACTGCAATGTAACACTGTGTAGTTCCCCCCCAGCCCCACAACACCTGAATCAGAGGACACCAGAGGCCAAGAGCTTGGCCAATTATCCGCGGAGATGATGCTTATATCAGCACCGGTATCGAGTAATCCAGTCACCTTAACAGCAGAAGGCGAGGCTTTCCCGTGACGCAGTTCACAAGTCATCTGTGGACGTTTGTGTGAAATAGTCTGCGACCAAAATACCTGCCGAGGTCCTGTTGATCCAAATCCTCCAGCATGTCTTTCCCGGTTCTCTGTCCTGGGAACACAACTCACAAAAGGCACAAGTTGAGCAGTTCGATTTCCTTTTGGAATAGTAACAGGAGGGTGGGGGGGTAGAGACCATGGCACAGATTTGTCCTGTATAGTTTGCATCCATTACCCCAACATGTACAATTATCCCAGAAATTGTGCTACTTGAGCACCCAATGAACAGAGCACTCAGTCCACGTCCGATAGGTCCCTTAGCATCTAAGGGAACCTTGACAATATCCGTAGAAGAAATTGTTACTGTTGCAGAGGTGGATACATCCATACTGGCTGCTCCCCTGGTTTTCCCTGTGAGCTGGTAGCAGGGGGGAGCATCGGGGGGGTGCATACGGGTTGTACTGTGGCAGTGAAGGTACTTGTGTCTGAGCGCGCCTCCTCCTCGCGCTGGCTTTCCCGTTTCCCTGGAGAGGTTGTCCGTTGGCATGAAACTTAGAGCGACATTGTTTAGCAAAGTGTCCTAGCTTCCCACAACGGTTACAGTGAATACCGGGAGGATTAGGTAAGACCTTTGGCTTTTCCCTGTTGCTTTTATCGGGGCAGTTAGCCTTAAGGTGTCCTTCCCTATGACAGTTACAGCATCGCGGGGTAGGACGCAAAATTGCAGCAAGGGCAGTCATTTGGTGATCTATAGTACCCACTTTGGAACATGCAGATACCGTATCAGCCACAGGCGGGTCTCCTGGCAATGCATCTATAATTTTCTGACAATTTTTGTTCGCATTATCTTTTGCTAACTGCTTTAGGAGAGCCTGACGCAGGACTTCATCATCCACCTGCTTCTCTAATGAAACTGCAATACGTTCAACAAACTTTAAATAAGGTTCCCTTGGTTCCTATTTCACTGTTGTATATCTAGGACGAGGGGAAGCAAGCTCCATAGTTTTAGTCAGAGCTAACATTCCCACCTGCTGACATTGTTGTAACACAATAGGATCCCGCTGGGCCTGCAAATTGGGGCTACTAAAACAATTTTTTCCCAATAAGGCTTCCACTCCTACACCCGGTCTGGGGTCCCCTGGAGGGAGTCTCATATTCTCCACAGCTGCTCTTTCTGCCTGTTTTTGCCAGTTAGAATTAAACACTTTGTGTTGTACAGGTTCAAATAAAACTTGAGCTAGATGGTCAATATCATAAGGAGCAAGCAAATCAGCATTAATTGCACGAATCACACGCATAACTTCAGAAGAATTCACACCGTATTTTGCCACATACATTTGCAAATCCTGAATAGCTTTCCAAGCAAATATATAATGTTCATCTTGCTTGCCAGAGTTAGGAGCTGCCTTAAAAATAGGATGAGCTTCTACTCCTGGCTCTATTCCTGCAACAAATGCAACGTCCTTCATAGCTTGTGAGGGGTGCCCAATCTTGTCTAACAACTCCCATTCCCCTCTTTTTGCAGCTTGTACACGCAGCATCTCCCAAAACTTTCTAGGATGACGTGGCATGACTGTGACAGTGGTGACTGCCGGCAAAGTCCACGGATCAGAAAGCGTTCATGTCTTTCGGCTCTGGGACCCCTTATGTACAGGTTGTAAGGCTTGACTACGGGCGGAGGCATTTTCAGCTTCCTCCCTGTCTGCATCATCTGCTGGGGGGGCATCCTCATTGTTTTCATCAGTGTCCTCGTCCTCCTCCTCCTCCTCCTCCTCTGGCAGAGGAACAGAGGATGCTTCCCTTTGCTTAGCTTTAAATTCCTCTACAAGTTCCATAGGTGTCTTATACCGGTAAGGGACTATAGCAGTAGGGGATTTGTATTTACAAGGAGTTTTAACTGCCTTGTGGGGTGCAGGATAGTGAACTTTCAAACCTTTCGGGGTTTTTAGAGCCGGACTCTTGGTAGATTTTTTTTTGGTATGTGTATCTGAATGCCACACTGTTTCTTCTTCATCTGCTAAAGCAAGCAGTTCCTTGTCAGAGGGGGAGGTAGCAGGCGGCGATGCCGCAGCAACTGAAGTTCCCTCCTCTCTTTTGAGTCCTTCTGTATCTGACAGAGGCTCTGTTTCAGGCAACTGAATACCTTCCAAAACTTGTTCATTAAGCCAGTCTTTTAAAGTTTCAACTAACATATGCCAGGTGGCAGGCAAACCTTCTACTTCCTTAGCACCCTTATAAACCTCTTTCCACAGTTTATCCCCCACATTCTCCCAAGTCTTTACTCTAAATGCAACTGATGTGTTAGCTTCAAAACCTTGCTTTCGACACCATAGCAGCAAACGTTGCAAATCATAATCTTCAACAGTTGCACCTTTACGCTTTAGGAAGTGCTTCCAAGTGGACAGCACCAACTTTTCCTCTTTAGACATCTGATTCCCCATTATCACAGTCTTTGTTCTTGGCAGCTCACCTTTTCCAGGTGTCAGTAGTTCTCAGGTCCGGACCAGGCAGTTTCCTCACTGCTCTCAGCTA
>NW_020886607.1:0-4801 GCF_003945725.1 Corapipo altera
ACCACTCGTGGGATCCAGAGGAAGACTGCAGCTCACCGCTCTCAACCTGACTGAGACCACCACCCTTGGCTGGGCTGCAGTCGTCGCTTTTGACCGGACTGCAGCAGCTCTCCCACCAGCACGTTTTTCCCCTCTTCCTTTACTTTGGACTCGGGGGGGGGCCCAGGGAGCACCGCTTTGTTTGTGCCCCGGGGTGCCAGGTTGTACATTTGGGTTTTGTGGGTTAGGACCGGTTGCTTGTCCATGTGGTCGCACTTATTGTATTATTTTATTAAATTGTTATTCTGACTTGCAATCTCTCTTTTGAGTTGGGTTGGTTTCCCCTGCTGGTTAACTTTTAAACCAGCACATTTTTGGTGCCCAATGTGGGGCAGAGAGAGAGAAGTCAGAATCACAATTTCATTTTAAGCATTTGTCTATTTGGATATAGAAATTCCCTGATCACCATGTTGTTTGATGCATTCACGTGGATGTTGTATCTGAGCATGTTCATATTTCCACAGATGGGGAACTATTTTCCTGTTTTGATGTTCTCTTTAAAACCAGGGAGAGGGATCCAAATTGCTTTATTAGTATACTATATTTATGTCATCATAACATCAGAAACAATGAGTTTCATTGTAAATGTGTATTCAGTCCTGTTTACCTGTCCTGGTTTGGGTTGCTACCTCTGAGACCTCATTAAAAATCCCACCCAGCCCTTTGGGGGAACGGGGGGAATGGTTGTTTCCAACCTCTCACCTCCTTCTTCCCCTTCAGACCTGCTACAACAGTTTTTGAAAATATTGAGTTCCCTTTTGATGTTAAGGACAGCATAATGTTATTGTTAGTGTTGCTTTGTCTGCTCTGTACTGTCTACATCATGTTTAGGTTCAGAACAGGGCCTTCTAGGGAGGTTGTTTGGACGCCTGCCCTGGGAGTGGATAATGCTGAGTGGCATGGGAAGTGGGAGGACATCGGCCAGTATTTGGAGAAGTTTTTTACTCCGATGATCTGGAAATTCACCCCTGAACAACTGCAGGATCCTGTTAGCGTGATAAGACTGGTGAAGGGAAAATGCTCTGGCAACTCCAGAGATGGTCAGTTCACAGCAACCTGCTGGGCCCTGGCCACTGCCTACCGGACACTACTTGACATGGTACAGCACTGTCAGGGGGAGGAGAGAAGGAGCAAATCCACAGGCACCATGTCCACCCAAACCACAACTGAGTCAGAGGGAGAAAGAAATGAATCAACCGGCACCGTGTCCACACAAACCATCGAGGAGCCAGAAGAACAACCGAAACCAATAGCAGTCGCCCCTGTCCAGAAAAGGAAATCAAAGACTAAATCAGTCCGTATAGCAAATGATGACGAAGAGGCAGGACCTTCACATCCACCAGAGGAGACAGAGCCAGAAATAATCACTCGGTCCCTATCCCTGGGTGAGCTACGTGAACTCCGGAGAGAGTTCACACGACAGGCGAATGAGTCCGTTCTGACCTGGCTGCTCCGAATCGGGGATGCCGCAGCTAACGATGCAATTCTAGATGGGAGTGAAGCCAGACAGCTGGGATCCCTGTCTCGAGATGTAGTCATTGATCAGGGGATTAGAAGGAGGCAGGAAACTCTCAGCCTCTGGCGGCGACTGTTGTCCAGTGTGAGGGAGAGATACCTTTGTAAGGAGGACCTCCACGTACAGCAAGGACAGTGGAACACGATGGAACAAGGTATCCGGTGCTTAAGAGAATTAACTGTACTGGAGATAATCTTTTCAGAGGATGAAAGATTCCCTAAAAGTCCAGATGGTGTACAGTGCACATCCCAGATGTGGTTAAAGTTTGCACGACTCGGGCCAGAAATGTATTCCCGCTACTTAGCAACGCTGCAATGGAGGGAGGGAGAGGACAAGGTGGGCGCATTGGTTAGTAAACTCAGGATTTATGAAGACACTGTCACCACCCCATTACGAACCCACGTCTCATCTGTGGAAACAAAAATAGCTGAACATGTCCGAAGCCTGGAAGAGAAGATTGAAGAGGGACACCAGAAACTAAGAGAAGAAATTAAGGAGGGGATCTTCCATATCGTGCCAGGACAAACAAGAGTCTCTGCTATTAGGAGCCAGCATCCCCCAGCTAAGGACAGAGGGCACACTCCACGTGGCAATCTATGGTTTTACCTCCGTGAGCATGGAGAAGATATGAGGAAGTGGGATGGGAAACCCACCTCTTCCTTAGCAACCCGGGTACGTGAACTGAAAAGAGGGACAAGTACCACAAGGAACTCTTCAAGGGTAAATGCTGCTCCAGTCTCTCGTGGGCAAGACTCCAGACGGTACAGGAATGATGATACGTCTGATCCTCTTGAAGGGACCTCCAGGTCATACTTACAAGAAGAGCACAATGAGTACCATGACCAGGACTAGGGGTGCCCTGCCTCTAACCAGGTAGAGGAGAGGGACAATCGAGTCTATTGGACAGTGTGGATTCGGTGGTCTGGCACATCAGAGCCACAAAGATATAAGGCCTTAGTGGACATTGGCGCACAATGTACTTTAATGCCATCAAGATACGTAGGGGCAGAATCCATCTCTATTTCTGGGGTAACAGGGGGATCCCAACAACTGACTGTACTGGAAGCTGAAGTGAACCTGAGTGGGAAGGAATGGCACAGACACCCCATCGTGACTGACCCAGAGGCCCCATGTATCCTTGGCATAGATTACCTGAGGAGTGGGTATTTCAAAGACCCAAAAGGACTTAGTTGGGCTTTTGGCATAGCTACTGTGGAGACAGAGGAAATTAGACAGTTGAACACCTTGCCTGGTCTCTCAGAGGATCCCTCTGCTGTGGGGCTGCTGAAGGTTGAAGAACAATTGGTACCGATAGCCACAGCAACAGTGCACCGTCGGCAATACCACACCGACCGAGACTATGTGACCCCTATACATAAGATGATCCGTGACCTGGAGACCCAGGGGGGGTCAGCAAGACTCGCTCACCCTTTAATAGCCCTATATGACCAGTGCGTAAGTCCAGCGGAGAGTGGAGGCTGACGGTGGATTACCATGGACTCAGTGAAGTCACACCACCCCTGAGTGCTGCTGTGCCAGACATACTGGAGCTCCAGTACGAACTGGAGTCCAAGACAGCCAAGTGGTATGCCACCACTGACATTGCCAATGCCTTTTTCTCCATTCCTTTGGCAGCGGAGTGCAGGCCACAATTTGCTTTCACTTGGAGAGGTGTGCAGTACACCTGGAACCGACTGCCTCAGGGGTGGAAACACAGTCCCAGCATTTGCCATGGACTGATCCAGACTGCACTGGAAAAGGGCGAGGCTCCAGAACATCTACAATACATTGATGACATCATTGTTTGGGGTAACACAGCAGGGGAGGTCTTCGAGAAAGGAGAGAAGATAATTTAGGTTCTCCTAAGAGCTGGTTTTGCCATTAAACGGAGTAAGGTCAAGGGACCTGCTCAAGAAATTCGGTTCCTAGGAGTGAAGTGACAAGATGGACGCCGCCTAATTCCAATGGAGGTGATTAACAAAATAGCAGTCATGTCCCCACCAACCAGCAAGAAGGAAACACAGGCTTTCCTAGGCACTTTGGGCTTTTGGAGGATGCATATCCCCGAGTACAGTCAGATTGTAAGCCCTCTCTACCTTGTGACACGGAAGAAAAATGATTTCCAGTGGGGCCCTGAACAACAACAAACCTTTGAACAAATTAAACAGGAGATTGCCCATGCGGTAGCCCTTGGGCCAGTAAGGACAGGACAGGACGTGAAGAACGTGCTCTACACTGCAACCGGGAAGAATGACCTTTACTGGAACCTCTGGCAGAAGGTGCCTGGGGAGACCCGAGGGCGACCGCTGGGATTCTGGAGTCAGGGATACAAAGGATCTGAAACCAGCTATACACCAACTGAGAAAGAGATCCTGACTGCTTATGAAGGAGTTCGAACTGCCTCAGAAGTGATCGGCACCGAAGCGCAGCTCCTCCTGGCACCCCGACTACCAGTGCTGGGCTGGATGTTCAAGGCAAGATTTCCTTCTACAGTTCACGCCACCGATGCCACATGGAGTAAGTGGATCGCTCTGATCACACAGCGAACCCGGATAGGGAATCCTAATCGCCCTGGGATTCTGGAAATTATCACCAATTGACCCGAAGGTGAGAGTTTCGGACTATCCTCTGAAGAAGAAGAGGAACAGGTGACACGGGCTGAGGAGACCCCACCATATGACAAGCTACCAACAGATGAAAGGCGATATGCGCTCTTCACGGATGGCTCCTGTCGCATTGTAGGGACAAACCGAAAATGGAAGGCAACCGTATGGAGTCCCACACGGCGAGTTGCAGAAGCGACCGAAGGACAAGGTGGGTCAAGTCAGTTTGCAGAGCTTAAAGCCGTTCAGTTGGCTTTGGATATAGCTGAACGAGAGAAGTGACCAAGACTCTATCTCTACACTGACTCATGGATGGTGGCCAATGCTCTGTGGGGATGGTTGGAGTGATGGAAAAAGGCCAACTGGCAGCGCCAAGGGAAACCCATCTGGGCAGCAGAGATGTGGCAGGACATCGCTGGCCGGTTAGAGAAACTGAGTGTGAAAGTCGGTCACGTAGATGCTCCTGTGCGCAAGAAACAGGCTAATGAGCATCGTAACAACGAGCAGGCGGACCGAGCTGCCAGGATTAAAGTCTCTCAGGTAGATCTGGATTGGTAGCACAAAAGAGAATTATTTCTGGCTCGATGGACCCATGATGCTTCCGGTCACCAGGGGAGAGATGCAACATACAGATGGGCTCGTG
>NW_020886607.1:4901-5868 GCF_003945725.1 Corapipo altera
CTTAACCAAGGACATTGTCTCACAGGTCATCCATGACTGTGAGACATGTGCTGCCATCAAGCAGACCAAGCGGGTGAAGCCTCTATGGTATGGTGGACGGTGGTCGAAGTACAGGTATGGGGAAGCCTGGCAAGTTGACTACATCACGCTCCCCAAAACCCGCCAAGGCAAGTGCTACGTACTGACCATGGTAGAAGGAAGTACTGGATGGTTGGAGACATACCCTGTGCCTCATGCCACTGCCCGGAATACCATCCTGGACCTTGAAAAACAAGTCCTGTGGCGTCACGGCACCCCGGAGAGAATTGAGTCTGATAATGGGACCCATTTCAAGAATGGCCTCGTAGACACCTGGGCCAAAGAGCACGGCATTGAGTGGGTGTATCATATCCCCTACCATGCACCAGCGGCTGGAAAAGTTGAGCGGTGCAACGGACTGCTGAAAACCGCACTGAAGGCACTGTGTGGGGAGACTCTCAAACACTGGGAGCTGCATTTAGCAAAGGCCACCTGGTTGGTCAACACCCAAGGCTCCATCAGTCGAACTGGCCCTGCCCAATCAGAACCTTTGCATACTGTAGATGGAGATAAAGTCCCTGTGGTGCATATGAGAGGAATGTTAGGGAAGACTGTTTGGATTAGTCCCACCTCAAGCAAAGGCAAACCCATCCGAGGGATTGTTTTTGCTCAAGGACCCGGTTTCACCTGGTGGGTAATGCAAAAAGATGGGGAGACACGTTGTGTACCAGAAGGGGACCTAATTTTGAGTGAGAATGGTCTGTAATGTTTCATTGTATATATATATATATAAGTGTATATAGTTTTAAGGAGACATAGTTTTTAAGGGGGTTAATTTGGGCACGACATGGATGGCATAGAATAAGGGGTGGATAATGTCCTAGTTAGAACAACTGGGACCGATTCATCACTGGATGGGTGTAGCCCAAAACTGTATATTCTATAGCCC
>NW_020886608.1:0-5865 GCF_003945725.1 Corapipo altera
CCCAATCCTGGCTCCATCCCAATCCCAGCTCCATCCCATCCCAATCCCAGCTCCATCCCATCCCAATCCCAGCCCCATCCCATCCCAATCCCGGCTCCATCCCATCCCAGTCCCGGCTCCATCCCAATCCCGGCTCCATCCCATCCCAATCCCGGCCCCATCCCAATCCCGGCCCCATCCCAATCCCATCTCCCGACCTTCCTGTCCAGGAGCCGTTTCCTGCGCAGGGCCAGCGGCTCCAGGCGGATGCGGCCGCGCAGGGCGAGCTCGATGAGGATCCCGCCGCGCAGCCCCGAGGAGATGCAGTCATTCCAGAAGGACGTGTAGCCCTGGGAGACACGGCACGGAGCGGCTGGAAAACGGGAGAGGGAGCTCCGCACACCCGCTCCCGGCTCCCCCCGGAGGGAGGGATTTCCCCAGGAATTACAGAGGGATTTCCCCGCGAATTATTGAGGGATTTCCCCACTCGGCAGCCCCAGGATCCCACTTCCTGCCCCAGAAACTCCTGGGAACGCCGAGGAATTCCAGCCCTTCCCTGATGCACCCGCGGGGGCAACTCTGCCCGGCCCCAGGGAGGGAAAAATCCCGGGAAGCAAAAAATCCCAGGAAGAGGGAGAAAAGAGAGATCCACTCTGCCCAGAACCAGAGAGTGAAAAATCCCAGGACGTGAAAAATCCCGGGAAGAGGGAGAAAAGAGGGATCCACTCTGCCCAGCCCCAGGGAGGGAAAAATCCCGGGAAGCAAAAAATCCTGGGAAGAGGGAGAAAAGAGGGATCTGCTCTGCTCAGCCCCAAGGAGGGAAAAATCCTGGGAAGAGGGAGAAAAGAGGGATCCACTCTGCTGGGAACACCTAACTCTGTTGGAAGCCATTCCCCCCTGTCCTGGCCCTCAGGAATAGTCTCTATCCATGTTTTTTGCAGCTCCTGGAGGTGCTGGAAGGGCACAGTGAGGTCACTGCCAGAGCTTTCCCTTCTCCAGGATGAGCAATCCCAGTCATTCCCACCCTCATCAGACCCATCCCCAGACTCCTGGGATTCCCAGGCAGGGGTGAAGTTTGGGAACACACATTTTGGGAGTATTTTGGGGCTGGAGTCGCTGCCCTGGGGCTGCTCCTGCCCGGATCTGCTCCTCCAAACCTGCCCCAATCCCAGATTTCCAGCCCTGCCGTGGGCCACAGGGCTCATCCCGAGGGGTGGGAGCTCCAGAGGTAAAGGGTTTGGCAAAAAGAAAGAGCAGAGGGCTGGGAAATACTCCCAGGAAGCAGGAATTGGGTTGGCTGGGTCCAGGGAAGAGGGAGAGCGGGATAAAGGGGGTCAGACATGGAAAAGGCAGCGGCAGGAAGGGAGGGAATGGCCCATTCCCACTTCCACGGGGCTAAAAGTGGAGCCAGAGGGATCAGAGCGGCAGCAGGAAGGAATAACCCCCTGGACAGGAGAGCCCAGGGAGGGAAATCCCTGTTCCCTGAGCTTTGACAACACTCAGCTGCTGCTTTTCCAGAGCTGATCCCAGTTTGGAGCAATTGGAGCCCAGGTGGCCTCTTCCTTCCCAAACCTTCCCAAACTTTCCTTCCCTTCCCAAACTTTCCCTTCTCAAACCTTCCCTTTCCCAAACTTTTCCTTCCCCTCCCAAACTTTCCCTTCTCAAACCTTCCCTTCCCTTCCCAAACCTTTCCTTCCCAAACCTTCCCTTCCCAAACCTTCCCCTTCCCAAACCTTCCCCTTCCCAAACCTTCCCCTTCCCAAACCTTCCCCTTCCCAATCTTCCCTTCTCAAACCTTCCCCTTCCCAAACCTTCCCCTTCCCAAACCTTCCCCTTCCCAAACCTTCCTTCCCTTCTTCCACTTGTTTTTGATCCCCTGAGCAGAACAGAGCCCGACTGTTTCACTGACAGGGAGCACTTTTCCTGGGATTTCTGGGCGAGCGGGGAACAGCCCGAGCCTGGGGAGAGACTCAGCAGGGCAGGGATGGGATGGGATGGGCTGGGGCTGGAATGGGATGGAGCTGGGATAGGCTGGGATGGGGCTGGGATGGGGCTGGGATGGGGTTGGGATGGGGTTGGGATGGGGCTGGGATGGGGCTGGGATGGGGTTGGAATGGAGTTGGGATGGGGTTGGGATGGGGTTGGGATGGGGCTGGAATGGGGTTGGTGATCCCGGTGGGATGGGGTTGGGATGGGGCTGGGATGGGGTTGGGATGGAGCTGGGATGGGGCTGGGATGGGGCTGGGATGGGGCTGGGATGGGGCTGGGATGGGGTTGGGATGGGGCTGGGATGGGGTTGGGATGGGGCTGGGACGGGGCTGGGACGGGGTTGGGACGGGGCTGGGACGGGGTTGGGACGGGGCTGGGATGGGGTTAGGATGGGGCTGGGATGGAGCTGGTGATCCCGGTGGGATGCAAAGTCCCACTTTGGGGACACCAACACCCCCCAAACCACCCCAGCCAGGGGGAAATTCCCTTCTTGCTGCTCTTCCCCCGGGTGGAGAAGAGCAAGGGCAGCTCCAAAACCCACCAGGAGCCTCCAGCCAGAGGCACTTCCCGAGGGAAACAGGCTGGGAATTCCCAGCCCTGCCCCAGGGAAGCTTTTCCAGCCCCCAAGGGCGTCTGTTTGCTCAGGACATCTGGACACTGGGCCTGGCCCAGCCCTGGGAGCCATAAAAGACACTCCAAGCCTTTATTTGCCTTCTCCACTTCCTTGTGAGGGAGGACAAAGCCACCCTTCATCCCTGCCCTCCTGCTTTCCCTTTTCCAGGCGAGTTCTCCAGGAAAAAAGAGGTGTCAGCCTGACCTGGAGTCTCACTTCACCGCCCTGGAGGGCGTGTTAGCCCCAGAATAAAATATTAAAACTGGTATAAAATTAAAGTGCTGGGTGACTTCCAGCCCCTGGTCCCAAAAGCCAGGCTGGGCTCCAGCCAGGGGCTCTCCCACGTGGACTTTAAACAAGGAAATTATTGGAATATAAGGAAATTTGGGCAAAAATTGCCTCGTTTTTCCTGAGCCTCAGGTCACCAAAGCAGGAGAGAGAAACAACCTGAGGCGTGAAAAGCTGCAGCCAGGGCTGTGCTGCCTCTGCTCTCCAGGAAAAGGAATGTGGAAGGACAGGATGGAGAGGGGAGGGGGAAAAAAAATAAATAAAGAGTGCCAAGGTGGTTTTGTTTTAATCTCTTGTGCTCTCCCAACTTCCTGGTGGCTGCAGGGCCGTTCCCAGGAGGAATCCAGTGAGCCAAGAACACCAAACACGGCCCAGGAACAGGGCAGGACACGGCCCCACACTCTCAAATATTTGATTTGCTCCCTGTTCCTGCTCTCCTGCCGCTTCCTCCCCGGCTCTGCGGGTCCCAGAGCTCACCTGGGGTTGTCAGGCAGGACAGGCCTGGCCTCTGTCACCCTCACAACCCTCTGTCCCCCTCACAACCCTCTGTCCCCCTCACAGGCCTCTGTCACCCTCACAGGCCTCTGTCACCCTCACAACCCTCTGTCCCCCTCACAGGCCTCTGTCACCCTCACAGGCCTCTGTCACCCTCACAGGCCTCTGTCACCCTCACAACCCTCTGTCACCCTCACAGGCCTCTGTCACCCTCACAGGCCTCTGTCACCCTCACAACCCTCTGTCCCCCTCACAGGCCTCTGTCCCCCTCACAACCCTCTGTCCCCCTCACAACCCTCTGTCCCCCTCACAACCCTCTGTCACCCTCACAGGCCTCTGTCACCCTCACAACCCTCTGTCACCCTCACAACCCTCTGTCCCCCCTCACAGGTCTCTGTCACCCTCACAGGCCTCTGTCACCCTCACAACCCTCTGTCACCCTCACAGGCCTTTGTCACCCTCACAACCCTCTGTCCCCCTCACAACCCTCTGTCACCCTCACAGGCCTCTGTCACCCTCACAACCCACAGTTCCCTCCATCCTGGGCCCCTCCAGCTCCCCGGGACAGCTCAGAGCAGCCCAGGAGAGCTGGGAAAGGGAGCTCAGGCACCTCCCAGGGGCTCAATCCCAGCCCAGAGGAGCTGGACTGAACTCCAGGAGGAGGTTTGACACCAGCTGGTGGGGGTGGGACATGGAAACCACAGAGTCCCGGGAGACCACAGAATCATGGAATTATTGAGGTTGGAAAAGGCCTCCGAGATAATCCAGCCCAGCCTGGCCAAGGGGTGCTCCTGGAGCTGGGAAGGGCTGTGCTGGAGGCTCTGCTCTGCCACTGCCACCCCAAAAAGCTCCTGGTTGGCTTCTCCTGCTCAATCCCACCTACCTGTCAGGAAGAGCAGCCCCATGGAATCCTGGAATGGTTTGGGTTGGGAGGGACCTTAAAGATCATCAGGACCACGGGCAGGGACAATTCCCACCATCCCAGGTTGCTCCAGCCTGGCCTTGGGCACTTCCAGGGATGAGGCAGCTGTGGAATAACCTGTGCCAGGGCCTCACCCCCAAGGGTTCCCCCAAAACTGATCCACAACGGGACGAGGACAAGGCTCAGGGAACCCAACCCAGGGATCTCCTTCCCTGCCAAACACGTTCCTGCAGCAGACAGGCACAAACCAATCCCACGGCACCAGGATCCCCTTCCAACGGGAGGAATTCCCAGGTTATTCCAGCGGGGATAACCAGCTCTGCTGCCCAGGGGGGTGAGGAGAGCCCAGCACAGACACTCCCACCCCTCCTGGAGTCCCCAGAGACCCCTCAGACAAAGGGGGCTTGGGCCAAGGAAGCCAAAGGAAACCAGGTTTAGATTGGATGGGAGGAGGGAATCCTTCCCTGGGAGGCTGGGGAGGCCCCTGGCACAGGTTATTCCAGGGATGTCCCATCCCTGGAAGTGCCCAAGGCCAGGGTGGAGCAGCCTGGGAGAGTGGAAGGTGTCCCTGCCCAGGGCTTGATGAGCTTTAAGGTCCCTTCCAGCCCAAACCATTCCAGGATTCCAAGAAATTGGTGCAAAACCCACGAACTAAAGCACAGCAAGATCCACAAATAAAAAAAAAATAAAATTCCAACCCCAGCTCAGGGTGCAGCTTGTGCATTTTACTCCTTGCTGGGTTTGTTCCACTGACTGTGGCTGGTCCTGGCAGATCCCAACAGATCCCAGAGGATCCCAGCAGGTCAGGGGGCTCCTGTGTCCCCCCCTTGGCTTGGAGCAACCTGGTCTGGTGGGAGGTGTCCCCTGGGTGAGCTTTAAGGTCCCTTCAGCCCAAACCATTCCAGGATTCCAAGAAATTGCTGCAAAACCCATGAACTAAAGCACAGCAAGACCCATAAATAAAATAAATAAAATTCCAACCTCAGCTCAGGGCTGTGACAAGAAGGTGTTTTACTCCTCGTTGGGTTTGTCCCACCAAACGTGGCTGGTCCTGGCAGATCCCAGAGGATCCCAGAGGATCCCAGCGGGTCAGGGGGCTCCTGTGTCCCCCCTTGGAGCAACCCAGTCTGGTGGGAGGTGTCAGGGTGTGGAAGAAATGATCTTTAAGGTCCCTCCCAACCCAACCCAACCCAACCCATTCCGTGACTCCCTGATTCCCAGCAGGGTGGCTTTGCTGGAGAGGAGCTCATCCCACCTCTCGTGCTGCTCATGGACATCCCCAGGGCATCACTCAGCCCCCAAAGGACCCCCCCAAAGTCACCTCCTTGTCCTTGAGCCCCAGCAGCAGCACCTCCTCCATGAGGGTGAGCCGGATGTCCTTGGAGTCGTCGGGATCCTCCTCGCCGGGCTCTCTGTCCGCAGCTCCGTCCTCCTCCCCGTCCGGCCTCTTGGCCGAGCCCCTGCCCGGGTCCCCCCGGCGTGCCCGGTGTGTGAGCGTCGTCATGGCCCGGCTGCTGCACACGGGGCAGGGTCAGGGGCGGGCAAAGGGCTGGGGACACAGAGCCAGAGCCCAAACCCC
>NW_020886609.1:0-3685 GCF_003945725.1 Corapipo altera
ACAGGGAATTCTGCCCCATTCCAGTCTCTGTTACAACAACCTGCACAGATCTCTCTCCAAGGAGAAAAGAGGGGAGAAGATACTGAAATTGCTATTGAAAACCCATTAAAGGAAATTTAACTGACCTTGCTCAAGGGGAGTCACGTCAACAGCACAACCTTTCCCCTGGAAAATTCCAGTTGCATCTTAATTAAGGCTGACACACCGGAAGGTAAAGGAATGCTGTCCCAGAGGAATGGAGTGTCCTGCCCCGTGTGCTGGCCCCAGTTGTCACTTGGGATCAATACTGGAGCATTAACAAACTGTACTGCACAACCAGGAACAGCTTTACAGCAGCTTTCAAAGGAGGTAAAACTCACTGAATGGTGACCAAACATAAACGCAGATTAATTCTGGTGAAACCCTCCCAGCTCCAGGCCATGGGCACAGTAAATATGTGATCAGTGGTGCAAGAAGGTTAATGAAAGGAAGGACTGCTGGAAAAGTGTGTGCTGTCACATCAGAGATGGATTAGATACGGAAAAGCAGCCCAAAACCCGGGACAAGTGTCACTGCAAGAACTTCATCAAACAACAGGTGCTGATTTTTCTAATGCAGGGGAAAAGCTGAGGCTCAGCCTCAGACACAGCCCAGAGTGGGCTCTGCCTCCCAGGGAACCCCAAAGCTGGGTCACAACTCTGCAAGGATTTTAAAGGACCCCTGAGCTGGCAATGGCAGCTGAACCCCATGGAACGTGTGGGCTCTGAGCCCCAGACCAGCTCCTTCCAGGCTCCTTCCAAGCCCTTTCCAAACTCCTTCCCTACCAACCCACACACAGGCCAGGCTCAGGCAAAGGAGGAAGGCTGGACTTACTGGCACAAGATCCAGGCCCTGACTATGTCTCTGCCTGTACCTCTGAAAACAAGACCCAAGAGGGAGACTTTGGAAGGGGTGTGAATTCACCAGACAGAATAGTTGGAGTAATTTTATCCATTTTTAATAAGAAGTTAAAAGAGAACTATAAAACAGCAAGCGTTGCAACACTAGCATAGAAATACTCTCTCTGATGTTATCTTGTGCTGGAAAATACTGGTTTCCCTGATCATTTCTAATGGAGCATGAAATTATCATGGGATTTTGATGTTTTCCTCCTGTTTGCTTGACACCTTCTTGCTTGAATCCTCACCCTGTGCCCGGTGCACAGAAGTACCACGACAACACTGTCCTGCCACAGCAGGGATGGCCACACTTCCAAAGGTCACATCACAGAATATCACACAATATCACAGAATCACAGAATTTGGCCAGTTGGAAGGGACCCACGAGGACCATATCAGTTAATGGACTGCTCAGAGCAGGGGACACAAAAGGGCTTTCTCACATCACAGTCCCTGTAAACATTTTGCCCACTTGTTATTTCCCATGTTGTGGTTGACTCAGCGATAGGTGTAAGAGCCACCACACCAACTGGGTCTGCAGGGACACCTTCCACTGTCCCAGGTGGCTCCAAGCCCCGTCCAACCTGGCCTTGGACACTTCCAGGGATGGGGCAGCCACAGCTTCTCTGGGCAACAAAGGTAGCACAGGCAGTAACAAACACCAACACTAGAGAACCAGAGCACTGAAATCAACCCTTACACCACGTCACTGAACAGACCCTCACAAAACACAAATACAGATGTGAATGCAGAAAACTATCAATTGAACTTTGAGTATCTCTTCTACCTGCTCCAAGACACACAAAGAAAACAAACTGGAAGAAAAAAATCTTATTTTCAGCCATTATGGTAGGACACAACACTCACACTGGTACCCAATTTTTTACTACACAATAGCTTCAAACTTGTCTCTGGCACAGCACAGCACTGATTCTCAAAGATATCTACAGGGAGGGGGCAGAGGATGGAGCAGGCTCTGCTCAGAGGGGCCCAGCAATGGCACAGCAGGAACGGGCAGGAACTGATGCCCAGGAAGCTCCACCTGGACAGGAGGAAGAACTTCTTTGCTGGGCAGTGACCCAGCCCTGAACAGGCTGCACAGGGAGGGGCTGGAGTCTCCTCACTGGAATATTCCAGAACCCTCTGGACACAATCCTGTGCCATGTGCTCTGGGATGACCCTGCTGAGCAGGGAGTGGGACCAGTGACCCACTGTGGTCCCTTCCAGCCTGATCCAGTCTGGGATTCTGTGAACATCAGAAAAAAGGCTCAAATATTGCCTCAAAAGTGCAAGGACTTAAAAGTATATGAAGTTTTTTTCTAAGATTGAGAAAGGGGAGAAACTTCCTCAAGAAGGCTCTAACCCTCCCTCCCACAGGTGACCTTCCACGTGCACAATGCAAGGCTGTACTTGCTGCAGAAAGGGTCCAGTGAATGCAGTGTGTTAGGAAACGCTGCCACTCAAAAGCACAAACTAAAAACTAAAAGAAAACTCCGTATTTCTATTGCATGTGCACACTGCAGCAGCACAGTCCCACTGCTCAGAGGCAGGAGCTCCAGCAGGGCTCAGCAGAGGGGAGGATGCTCTGCTCAGCCACACAGTGTGACCCAGAGCACACAGGGAGCTTTGTGCAGGGCTCCCAGGGCACAGCACGTCCCCCTGGGACCCACAGCAGCCTCAGGGCTCTGATCCTGCTGCAGTACAGCTTCCCACACATCACCAAAATGGGTGCCTGGGCCCAACAGCCACGAGTCATTGAAAATTTCTGAGAATGGATGTTCTCTTTTTTAAAAATATGAGGGTTTAAAATGAAATTTTACCAGTTACACTCAAGAGTAATCTCATTGACCCTGGAAGCAGAGCGAGCTCTGCCCTCAGAGACTCCAGCTCCATTTCTCCTCTGTGCCATTCTGCAGGACAGATCTCCTGGATGTGCAAAGGAAAAATCAGGAGGAGCAAATGCAATTATCTGTGCTGGAGTTTAGCCAAAATGGGTAACTCTCAGATGGAGCAGCGTTGGTGCCCTGTGTGGGGTCAGCAGACAGGTAAAGCCACACTCTGACGGGGGGGGTTCCATTTTTTGCATGAGTGTTTGCTCAGGGATCAAAGCAGATCACCCAGGGAACCATGAGGATGTGTCTGAGGTTGTCCCTCAACACCTGCCACTTCAATTCCAACGTGCCACAGCTCGAATCCTGTGCTAAGGTGGCAGATCCACCGCCATTTCCTAGAGAGGAGGAAATGGCAGCTTCATTTTGCTGTCCATAGCCCAGCTACCATAGCCTTTTTTATTGTTACCCCTTCCCTCCTCTCTCTCCACCAGGAATTAATTCATTGGCCAGTTTGAACACATTGAAGGAAAAAGGAGTCTGAAAGAAAAATCAACTTTTACAACACAAATGAAGAGGCAGAAGAGAAGGAGCTTCGTGAGCCTTTGGCCCATCTCCAGCCCGTGCAGAGCTCCAGGGTGAGCCCAGGACACCCAGCCAGGACACTCCTGCTCCTCAGCAAGACACACACACACATGCTCAGCCACAAACTGAAGCCACCAACAGCTCTCAAGTTCAGCCCAGGGGAGCAAACACTTGGAGTGGAATTCCACAGGCAAAAACTGCAATCCAAAAGGCCACTGACAACCCATCCTCCTCACCCCACTGCACACAGAGCTCACAGGATGAAAATGTCTTTTTATAGAATTATATCAAGTCTGTGCCTAATGTGGTTTGTTTGTTATGGACACAGCACCCGTGTGACTCCATCAAACCCAA
>NW_020886609.1:3695-5864 GCF_003945725.1 Corapipo altera
GCTGCATTTAATCAACCCAGAACAGCAGAGTAACATAAAGGTGACACGGCCAAGAAAGTCCTCAAACACAGACACCACTGGCCACAACTGCAGCGTGACAACACAACATTTCACTTCCTTCAGAGAAAAAAGAAACCAGTGGAAGGCTTAAGATCAGCTCGACAGAGCAGAGCTCACAGACTGTAAGTGCTGCCTTGAAATCTTTCCCTATAGTTCATATTTCCATTTTAAGTTTTATGCTCTATTTTTGGCAACAGGGTTTTTAGCCATGCTAATGGCAAAATACTATAAAAATAAAAACTTGTTTATATTCTCCCTAACAGGCAAACAATGTGCAAAGACATTTCCCTGCATTAAAGCGTTCAGGAGGCACAGAATACAAGGCTGCTCAGCCGTGGATTTCTCAACAGGCATTTCTGTTGTGAAAACAACTCTCTCCTTGTTGGAAACTTGTTTATAGTAGAATCAAACACTGCCAAATATTCATCTTTACCTCTTAATGGATGAAAGGGAAACTGGAAAACACAGGGCAAGGAACAAGTGATTTTATGAAGAACTAAGTCAACCGTGTAATGTTTCCATAAAACACAACCTGGGAGAGTTCTGGCCCCAGAAAGGCTTCAAACAACAGCAACACGAGGTTTCGTTGGGGTTTGTGGACACGTCATGGATGGCACTGATGGAAATAGAGGACTTTGTCCTCTATAAATACACACAGGTTAAGCAGCAATCTTTTTATTAGTCTTCTACTGCTTGGGCATATCTGTACAATTTGTGATAATTCACCATCCTGCAGGCAGGGACCAACCTCCAAACACTCCTCTCAGTGCTACAGCCAGAGAAACACTCTTCTCAAATCCCACTTATTTGGGCCTCCTGAAACCTCTTCTCAATTCATGCTGAATTTGAGTCACTCATTCAGCAGCACTGATTATTGTTTTCCTCAACATTTCTTCACAGGAAACATTTCAAAAATGGCATTTTATTTTAAAAGCTAATAGGTTTTAAACTGGTAGAGAAGATTCAGTGATTGGGCATCATATTAAACCCCTCCTTTAAAGAGGAGCAGAGCCTGCAAGATAAATCAGTGGGGCTTTAATTATGTCAATTATTATAAAGGACCAACTCAAGGACTTGCAGCCCTTTTTTATCTTAACACATCCAAGGGACCTGTTGATGGCATGAAGCTGCTCCTGCACTGCCTGGAGGAAAGGATGAGGCTTTTAGTCCTGGAGAGAGGAGCTTCCTGAGAATCCCAATTTTATTTCATTTTTTAAACAGGAAGTGTGAAAACGTGGAGAACATTTTCCTGGGTAAGCTCTCACTTCCGCTTCTCATTTATATTTAATTCTGGTCTTACGTTTTGTCAAAAATGTGGCTAAAACAAGGCTGCAAAGTTCCTGTTTCCTCTGCTGTAGAGCCCCTGCAGAAGGCAGCGATCCAGCCCTGTGGGGAGAAACATCTGTTCCCTATTCCCAGAGAGGGGCACAGAGCAGCTGATGTGCATCCCAGCACCTCTGAGCTCGGGATCTCTGGGAAAGTTCTGATCCTGGCAGCGACAGGGTGAGCAGGGTGAGCAGCAGGGTGAGCCCAACGATCCCAGGGCTCCTCCTCTCCTCCTTTCAAACCAGCCTGATCGCCCACAGAAACATCAGTTCTGTGAAACCCAAGGTGACTCTGGGGAGGCTGAAAGGCCTCTGTTAATTTAGAGTTTGCACCCTTGTTGTCTTTACAGGACCCCTGAAGAACAGAGCGCTGGCGGTGGGTTCCTGCCATCACACACAGGTCCCTGCAGGTCCCCGGCGGTGACACCGACACAGCCGGACCCGGGGCAGGGCCGGAGCGTCACCCCCGTCCCGGCACCGGCTCTGCCCCTTCCAGCAGCTCCCGCTTCCCTCTGCACCCCCTGCCAGGGAATTCAGGGCTCCCCGGGCAGATCTAAAGCTGAACCCGCATCGAGAACGCTCCAACCCCAAACCCAGCTGAGCCCCCATCCCGGGGTACCTTGGCTGAGCTCTCCCCGCTCCGCTGGCACCGGTTCCGCTCCTGGATCTTCTCGGCGATGTCCTGGGCGAGCTGGCGAGTGGCATCGAGCAGGGAGAGCCTGGAGGGAGCGGGGGAGCGGCTGAGCCCGGGGGCACCGGGAGGGGCACCGGGACCGCCCGGGAT
>NW_020886610.1:0-5850 GCF_003945725.1 Corapipo altera
AAGCCCAAGGAATTCACTCTGGAAGCTCCAAGGGCACCAATGTCAAAATGAGCATCCCTTGTGCAAGATGAGCCAACTGGGAAAGCAGGAGGCACATTCCTGGTGGAAAAGGCCATGGAAAGGATAGGAAAGGTGCCAAGGAATCAGGAACCAACCGGCTCCAGCACTGCCTGAGGAGCAGCATTGCAGGAACCTTGATGTCTTCCACCCCTTTTCCAGCATGGAAAACCCATTCCTACATGAGGAGCAGCCTTGCAGAAGCCTTGATATCTTCCAGCCCTTTTCCAGCAGGGAAAAAAACATTCCTGCTCTGACTTTGAGGCTGTGGGATGTGCCAGTCGAAGCTGGAATTTTGTCCTGCCACTTCAGCACCTTCTCCAGGGTTTTTAAGGTCCCTTCCAACCCACAGAATCCCAGAATAGGTTGGAAAAGCCCTCCAAGATCATTGAGCCCAACCTTTGATGAAACAACACCTTGTCCCCCAGCCCAGAGCACTGAGTGCCACGGCCAGGCCTTCCTGGGACACCTCCAGGGCTGGGCACTCCAAACCTCCCTGGGCAGCCCCTGCCAAGGCCTCACCACCCTTTCCAGGGAGAAATTCCTCCTCCTGTCCCACCTGAGCCTCCCCTGGCACAGCTGGAGGATGTTTCCTCTCATCCTGTCCCTTGTTCTCTGGGAGAAGAGGTTCACCCTCCCCGGCTCCCCCCTCCTGTCAGGTAGAAACCAAACCCATATCTATGTTTCTCCAGTTTTCCCCAACCCCTCACTTGAAATATGTCACTAAAACCATGGAAGAACTTGTTCTTTTTCCCAGGAGACCTTCACCATGGCAAGGTCAGGAGAAAACCCAGAGCAGAGCTCAGAGCTGTTTCTCTTCCCTAAATCCTCCTGCAGTGGCACGAGACCCTTCCAGGGAGGGGCCATCAAGCAACTTCTGTGGGATTGTGCTCCATGTGTGTGTTATTCCCACTTTCTGGCACTGAGGGTCACCTCATTCAAAGCACGGAAACGTTGGAAAACACCTTTTTGTGGAGCAGTGAAGGCCTGAAGTTTTCCTGAGGAAAGCCTGGGGCCTCCGGAGTTTCAGGTAGATCCTTCGCTTGTCACGTCCCTGCCATAAAATAAAGTGGCAAAGGAGGATTTCTATTATATGGTAAATGCCCCAGTGAAAGGAATGTTTATTGACCTGTGTTTTGGGAGGCTAAAATGCAGGAAAAAGAGGAGATTTATGGAGTTTGCTGTGCAGGCCTTTCCTTACAGACCCTCGTTAAAGATCCTTCCCTCCCAGGGCAGGATTCTCCTGTCATCTCTCAAATTTTGCATTCCTCCTTTTCTGAGCTCAGAATATATGTCTCTAACACCCTAAAAGCCCTAAAATCCTCCATCTTGCAGGGCTTTTATCCCTTCAGATTTGTGGATTTGATGTCCAAGAGCTGCTGTGCTGATTAAAGAGATCCCTGTAGGGTTGGACCAATTCAGTGCCATCCCGAAGGAATTCTGCACAAACCACAATTCCCAGCTCTCTGTTCCTTGATCTTTTGGTGAGTTCCTGCCTCAATAACCCATTTCTGTCCCACTGGGGCTCTTCCCACAAGTCCAGGCTGGGCAAGGAATGGATGGAGCAGCACTGGGAGAAGGACTCAGGGGTGTTGGTGGGTGAGAGGCTGGACATGGCCCAGCCCAGAATTCCAATCCCATCCTGGGCTGATCCCCCAGCGTGGGCAGCAGGAGGGGGGGGACTCTGCCCCTCTGTCCCCCTCAGGTGAGACCCCCTGCAGAGCTGCTCCAGCCCTGGGAACAGCACAGGGAGGACCTGGAGCTGCTGGAGAGAGTCCAGAGGAGCCATGGGATGCTCCAAGGGTGGAGCCCCCCTGCTCTGGAGCCAGGCTGGGAGAGCTTTGGGAGGGTTTACCTGGAGAAGAGAACGATCCAGGGAGAGCTGAGAGCCCCTTGCAGGGCCTAAAGGGGCTCCAGGAGAGCTGGAGAGGGACTGGGGACAAGGCATGGAGGGACAGGACACAGGGAATGGCTTCAAACTGGTTTAGATGGGATATTGGGAAGGAATTCCTGGTTGGGAGAGGAGGGAGGCCGTGGCTCAGGTTTCCCAGAGACGCTGTGGCTGCCCCTGGATCCCTGGAAGTGTCCAAGGCCAGGTTGGATGGGGCTTGGAGCAACCTGGGCTAGTGGAAGGTGCCCCTGCCCATGGCACTGGATGATTTTGAAGTCCTTCCAACCCAAACCATTCCATGAATTTAGGATTCTGTGAACCCCTCTGCTCTGGATGAGATTCAGAAGGAATTTGCAGCCGCTCCTGGCCTGGAGATTTGCAGTTCCAATGCCCCACAATCAGCTCAGGAGGTAGAGTTCCTGCCATGGAAATGGGATTTTCCTCTTCCTGCTCCTCCCCTCATTCAGGTTGGTTTTCCAGAAATCCTCCCCAAACCACCCCAGCCAGCCCTGGTTTTCTATTCTTCCTCCAACACATCCAGAATAAAATGCCTCCTGCCCACAGCATTCCCATATTGGGGCTGGATTAGCATTTGGAAGTGCCTAAAACACGGATTTCCCTCTTTTCAGGGAACTGGCTTGTTTTACTCGGTGTTCCCATGTTCCTCCAGCCTGGATGACAGAATTCCTTCTTTTTTTTTTTTTTTTTAACTAAATAATGAATAAAGAATCCCATTTGATTAGACCCTGACACCTCCTGAGCAGCATTTCCTCTCCCTGCCTTTGTTCCTGCCGATCCTTTCACTTTGATTTACCCAGCAGATAAAAAAGTCCCAAATCCCAGCTGCTCCCAGGCTGAGATTTGTGCTGTGTGACTGTTGTTTAACTGGAATTTCTGCTCCCACCCCCTCCCTCTGTCCACTTAAGGACGTTCCCAAAGTGTCTCCCACTTTTGCGTGGTCAGATCTTTATTTTAAAGACCAAAGGGTGGCTTTTAGTCTTTGCTTAACTAGTCTGGAACTATCAAACTACACTTCGGGGCGTTTAAGTGACTGATGGGGTGAGAGGAGAAAGGCAAATGCTGGATTTCACCTGCCAGCAGCAGAAGAAACAGTTTGAAAGAGGAAGAGAAAAGAAATTTGGGAGTGGGAAGGAGGAAAAAAACCTCCTTCAGAAGTCAGGGCAGAAGATTCTGGGCTTGGATCACATGGTTACACAAGCCTTAGAATATTTATGCCTATTTTTCTTGGCATCAAGAATATGGAGAATTTTGGACTTTTTTGGGTTTTTTACATTTTTTAAGATAAGCTGATAGAGGTTTTAAGGATATTCGAGGCTTTTATATAAAGATAAGGACAGCTTAATGTTAATTAGTCTTCTAAAAGTGAGTGTTTGCTGCTGGTAGAGTGGTGGTGTGTGTTTATAAATTTAGATATCTGAGAAAAATCTTAAAATATTTGATTGGTTTGGGTTGGAAGGACCTTAAAGCCCATTTGTTCCACTTTCTGCCATGGGTAGAGACACCTTCCACTATCCCAGGGATCCCAACCTGGCCTTGGACACTTCCAGGGATCCAGGGGCAGCCACAGCTTCTCTGGGAATTCTTTGCCAGGGCCTCCCCACCCTCCCAGCCAAGAATTCCTGCCTAAAATAATCAAATTAAGAAATGTCTTCCTAAAAATAATAAAACCATCTCCGAATCAGGCTTCAAAAATTCGCAGATCCAACAGGAAAACAACCCAATCATTTATTTAAAGGTGGTTTTTTTTAATTAACACCTTTAAATCCCTTATTAACACCTTTTATCAACACCTTTATTAATTATTTAAATTTAAAATCAATTTAATTGAAAAGATTTAGAAGCTGATGTGGGAATTCAGGATGTTTGGGGCTAATTTCATGAAATTAGAGCACCAGTTTTGGCACAAGAGGGGAAGCTGAACCACTGGAGTGAAACCCATGGGAATAAACCTGTTGTGTGGCTTCCCAGATATTTAGGGAGAGACTTCCAGCCTGTGGAAATCAGAGCAGCTGCATTTAAACCAGACATCCCTGGCACTTAAAAATGCCAAGTTCAAGGGCTGTTTCCTCACCACTGTCGATAAATTCAATATTAAAGAGAAAAGAAAGAGGAAAAACTCGGGGGTTTTTTGGTTTGTTGGTTTTATTTCCCCTGGTGCTTTTTCTCTCCTCCTCTGGCTCCGAGGTTGTCACACATCCCAGGAATTTGTATTTCAGTCAGGAAGTTTGGCAGGTGTGTTCATTTGGAAGCTCCTTGGGAAGATGATCCAGTATTTACTCGGCTACGACTGAAAAGGCTCCAAATGAAACCATAATCCAGAAAACAGACCTTGAATGATGTTATTACCCATTTAAATGATGTTCTGAAATGCCAGGCGACAAATGAAGACTTAAAGGGAGGGGAAAGCAGAGGGATTTTCATGGAATGACACGAGAAAGGGATTTCTCAAGGGAACCTGTGATGGAGACACCCTGACCCTGCAAGAGTAGAGCAGAAAAAGAGAGGGAGTCAAATTAATAAATCTTGCTATCAAATACCTCCCTGCCTCTCATATTTGCACAGTGCTGGGATGTCTGTGTGTGATGGAGACACTGATCCATGCTCTGTTGGGAGCAGGGAGAGGACCTCAGGGAATGGCTGGAGCTGTGTCAGAGCAGGGTCAGGTTGGATCTCAAGGAAAAGTTCTTCCCCCAGAGGGTGGTTGGCACTGCCCAGGCTCCCCAGGGCAGTGGGCACGGCCCCAAGGCTGCCAGAGCTCCAGGAGGGTTTGGATGATCCTCTGGGGCACAGGGGGGGACTCTTGGGGATGTTCCTGTGCAGGGCTGAGGGTTGGACTGGATGATCCCACCAGCTGGAGCTGAGCAGTCTCGTGGTTGTTGGGAACGTGGAAAGCATCTGTGAGGGTCAGAGAAGTCCAATCAACACTTGTCACCCACCAGGGAATGGAGATTTCCCTAAAAATAAATGTTGGGTTCAACAGAAGGAGGATATTGAGCCATTGTTCAAAGGAAGGACATGAAGATGGTGAAGGGCCTTGAGGGAAAGGACATGAGAACCCTTCAGACAGGAATTTGGGCTGAGCTCATGGAATCTCCTGGCTGAGGAGCAGCTGAGGGCACTTGGTGTGTTCAGCTGGAGGAGACTGAGGGGAGAGCTCACTGCAGATCCAAATTCCTGGGAAGGGGCAGAGGAGGGGCAGGGACTGATCTCTGCTCTGTGGGGATGAGGGACAGCACCCAGGGAATGGCTGGAGCTGTGCCAGGGCAGGGTCAGGTTGGATCTCAGGGAAAGGCTCTTTTCCAGAGGGTGTTTGGCACTGCCCAGGCTCCCCAGGGCAGTGGGCACGGCCCCAAGGCTGCCAGAGCTCCAGGAGGGTTTGGATGATCCTCTGGGGCTCAGGGGGGGACTCTTGGGGGTGGTCCTGGGCAGGTCTAGGAGCTGGACTGGATGATTCCTTCCAACTGAGGATATTCTGGGATTCTGTGAAATTCAGCTGCTCTGAGTAACTCCACCTTTAATGCACCTGGAGATGAGTCTCCAGCAGAGCACAAACCTTTCAAGGCTCAGCTTTTCCCACAGATCTGCACAGCCCCAGATCCAATGAGCCCTTTGGCCCAAGGGGCATCTCTGGCACAGCCTCACTAATAAACCCTCAGCTCACAAGAGACTATTCCACATAATTCTTTGCCTTTGGCATTTTTTTCCTTCCTGCTGTAAAGCTGCAGAGCTGCTGACCTGTGCAAAGGCTCAGCTGTAACACATTTGGAGTAAACAAGCTTTGCACTGAACCAAACAGCTCGTGAGGACTGGTTTTATGTGGATTTACTCCTTGTGGGATCAGCCTCTCCCATGTCACACAACCTCCTGTGCCCTGCTGTACC
>NW_020886611.1:0-5848 GCF_003945725.1 Corapipo altera
AAATCCATCAGGGCTTGTGTTCTTTGGAGGGCCAGACACTGGTGAGACTGCTGTGTGTGTGTGCACATAGAAGGACTTGAAGGGCATGATGAACTGTCTCAAAACACTGACTCCTTCTGGGTGACGTGTTGGATCACAGAACTGCCCTTGGAGGGAAATTCTTTTCTCCTCGTGCCAACCTGGACCTCCCCAGCTGCACTTACCATTAATTCTTTCTTTCTCGTGCTGTTTTCTGCTACAACAAAAGCATCCACCCTCTCTGAAGTGACTCTTCAAGCACTCCCAGGGTTCTTCTCTGCTGTCCTCTGTCTGCACACCACTGAACCCACCACTCCTTTGCCCCTGTAGAGTGGTTATATGTTTGAGACCTCCAAACTCCTTCCTGGGACATGTCTGAGCACTCTCCAAGGTGTCCGCAGATGAAAACATGGTCTAAGATGGTCACAGGGATATGTTTTACCAGGGGCTGTAGTGGCAGAAGATGGGACAATGGCTTTGAACTGAAATAGGGGAGCTTTATATTGGATAAAATGAAGAAATACTTACCAACGGGACTGGCAGAAACTGAAAGAGAAGAGGATGTCCCATCCCTGGATTTGTCCAAGGTCTGGAACTTTGAGCAGCCTCAATTAGTGAAGATGTCACTCTCCATGTCCAGGGACTTGGACCACATGAGCTTCTATGTCCCTTCCAAGACAAACCATTCTGTGATTTTTTGGGTGCCAAACTCCCTCTCAAAAGAATTTCTGTTGCTAGGACATGAATTACCATGTTTTTGCAGACCTTTTAAACTCAAAAGGTAAAAATCAATTCAAATAAAGTTCCAACACCTCTGGGTGAGAGTTTCACCAAATGGGTCAATCGCAGAGCCTGTCAGGATGCCCTTGCCAGTTGAAGATGGGGTGTCAGTGTAGATTCGGGACGGACAATAAAGATACAAGGAGTCAGTTATGTGCAGGAAAGATGTCTTCCTTTTATCTTCTCATCTGTTTTTTTATACCCCTTGCTAGCAGCAAGCAGTATCCGTATTTTAGGTAAGCAAGCAACAGCGTTTTCATTGGTTAGGATCTATGAGCGATACATTTGTAAAGCTCAAGGCCTTATTGCAGTTCCCACATCCTGGGCCTACCAACTTTACAGCCTGCCTTTGTTTTCTCCATTAGGGCTGCGTACTGACTTCCTTATCATCAAGGATACACTCGAAACTTTTCCCAGTTGATATCTCCATCCTGGGAGCTGATAGACCCGCTATTAACCCCATCAATTCCCCCTTTCTGTAATTGTGCAAGAAATATTCCCTGTGTCGTCTTTTGCAGGGTCCTTTGCAAACACGACACAATACATGGTAACATTACTAGCACAACTACGACTATTATCAAAACAAAGATCCCCATCTTGAGTAAGGACAGTAACCAACCCGAAATACCCCAATTAGACAACCAGCCTTCCAGGCTGAAAAACCCAGTTTCCCATGTGATCTTCTTTGTTTGTTCCTGAAGCATGGCAATTTGTCTGCAGATGGATTCAGAGTGATCTGAGAGATTTAAACAACACATGCCTTCAAATTCCTGGCAACCATGTCCATGTGCTAATAGCAAAAAATCAGTAGCAGCACGATTCTGCAGTGTAGCATGCTGTGCACTATCTACATCCGTGGCGAGCTTATACAAAGTATCTGAGGTCAAATTTGCTTGTTTGGTCACCCAGCACGCCAAGGCATTGATTTCCTTAAACGCTTTTGCTGAGGCAACTTGTGGCAAAAACAGAGAGGCAGACACAGTAGATGCCTGACCCCACAAAGTTAACGTGTCCCGACATTTAGAGTCAAGGGCCAGTGACTGTTTGGTCAAAACATGACTGTAGAGATGGGAATGATTCAACAAAAGCTTTTCTGTGGGGGTAAGCAAGCCTAATTTACCAAAGGTACAGGATCCCCCAGTGGGCTTCACCGGAATACCTGGCCATGCCTGATTGCCACAAATCAAAAAGTATCCTTTCGGGAGTTGACGAGCAACTGTTACACTAGGTGAGGGTCGCTTGTGTGTATATAAACACCAAACAGATGCATTCTGGTAAGAGGGCATATCTGGGGACAAGTCTTGTGAAAGAGTTTCTGTGGTAGCAGAAACATCATCTCCCTTACTGTACTTATTAACCAGCAGTGTCGCACCCGTATAATCAAAATAAAAGCAAGCAGCAGCAGTTAAGGTACCCAAAATATCTAGCTCTTGTGGTGCAATGCCTACTGGTAGCTTACCAAGCCAGTCGTTTACATTTGCGATGCAGCTCTGCGCAGAAGCATTACAAACCTTTGTTGCTACATCAGGTAATCATGTAACATTAGAAACAAGTTTCACTGCATCAGAGTTATTTACAGGTGCCCCAACAAGGCATGTGTGAAAAGGTAGCTCTGGTTTTGCCAAGGAGGCACAGGAGGTAGTCTGGTTCAGTGCTTTCATCAGGGTCACCCAGACGTTGTGGCTGTTCCACGGGCTGAGTCGTTCGAGCTGTTCCATGTAGGTTCCCCTGAGGCAAAAAAAGACGCACGCACCGAGCAGGAACCCACTGTGGTCCATCATCTGCAGAGACACAAGCATAACCCTTTCCCCAGGTTATCAGTTGATGAGGGCAGGACCACTGTCCAGACACCTGTACCTGAACGGGAGCAGGAGCGGTCACGGATTGACATGACACTAATGAGGAAAAATGCAAAAAGAGAGCAGGAAAATGAGAATCCAGGGGGAAACTCAAAAAATTTAAAACATAAACAGCTTTGTCTAAACGGGCTTGAGGGGGCTCACCATGCATTCCCCCTTTCTGTTTCTGAAGCAGATGCTTTAAAGAGCCATGCATATGTTCTACAGTAGCTTGCCCCACAGGAGAGTGAGGGATGCCAGTAACATGAGACACTCCCCAGTCATTCAAAAAGGTTTGAAATTTCTGAGAGCTATAGGCAGGGCCGTTGTCAGACTTAAGCTGTAATGGGACACCAAGGGTAACAAAAGCTCGTTGAAAATGACAAATCACATCAAGGGCATGCTCGCCTGCATGAGCAGTAGCACAAACAGCATGAGAATATGTATCAATAGAAACATGCAGAAATTTGAGAGGTCCAAATTCTGGGACATGAGTAACATCACTTTGCCATACCTGTAAAGCTTGCAATCCTCTAGGATTGGTTCCATAATAGACAGGGACATTCTGACCCTGGCAATCGGGACAGGCAGCCACAATAGAATGAGTAAGGGATTGTGTAAAGCCAAACTGTCACTTAAGAGCAGTACTGCCTTGGTGAAAACACTGATGTGAGAGGAGAGCCTGTTGTCGCTTGTCTGGAACAGGCCTGATCTGTGCAGGTGCTACAAGAGAGTCTGCTCGAGCATTACCCTCAGTAAAAAATCCAGGCAGTGAAGTGTGACTGGGAATATGAAAAACAAAGTAAGGAGCAGTACGAGACTGTAGAGTTCTCCACAATGTTAACAAAACCTGAAAGAGAAGACGATCATCACAGTCAGAAAGAACTACTTGATCTAAACGCTGTACAAGTCCCACCGCATAAGCTGAATCTGTAACAAGATTAAAAGGTTGAGGAAAAAGTTGAAATGCCAAAGTAACAGCACGGAGTTCCACAACTTGTGGAGACCCAGATTGTTGAACAAGTTCATGTTGCCATCCTGTGGGTGTATACCAGATAACAGCAGCTTTTCCTGTTTTCTCCAAACCATCTGTAAAAAGAGTGAGTCCTTCCACTGGTTCCATAGATGACAGCAGCTTTTGTCCAACAGGTATTTCACTAAAAAATTTCAGTAAAGGGTGTGAAGGTAAATGATAAGCAATTTGTCCCTGAAAATCTGCCATAGCAGCTTGCAATTCAAATTTGTGATTCAAACACCACTCAAAATACCAGGATTGTACAGGTAAAACAATACAACTAGGATCTCTGCCAATTAATTCAATGCACCGTTTTCGTGTTTTCGTGATAATCTCAGCAAGAAGTTCAAACAGGCCAGGTGCTGTTTTCTGAGATCTTGAGGGTAAAAACAACCACTCAAGAATGTGTAGAGGATCATTCCAGGCCTCGTTCCACTGAACAAGGATCCCACAGGGGAAGTTCTGATCTATGAGAACAAAAAGCTGAACAGTTTGAGACAAATCAATGCGAGAAACAAGTCGTTCTGTTAACAATGTTTCTACCTGCCAAATGATTTGAACTGCTTCCTGAGTTAAGGATCGTGGTTCCAATGGATCTGTGGAATGTTTGAGCAGTGCAAAAAGAGGTTGCAGCTGCGAATTCGTCAACCCCAAATAAGGGCGTAACCAATTTAACGAACCTGCTAATTTATGAACATCGGTTAGGGTATTGATAGGCAATTGTAACTGAATAGGCTGAGGCCTTACTGTTCTTTTAGTGACAAGGAGGCCCAGATATTTCCAAGGTTCTGCACTTTGTATTTTCTCTGGTGCAATGACAAGGCCAAAAGACTGAAGTGATTCTTTAGCTGCATTTGCAACTGCAGGCAATGTTTCTCTTTGCTCAGCTGAGAACAGAATATCATCCATAAAATGGAAACAGTAACATTTCGGGAACTGGATTCTCACAGGAGTTAAAGCCTTTGCAACATACCACTGGCAAATAGTGGGTGAATTTTTTATCCCCTGTGGCAAAACCTTCCACTGATATCGCTTTGCAGGTTCTGCATTATTGACAGAGGGTACTGTAAAAGTAAATTTTTCTTTGTCAGCCTCAGCTAGAGGAATTGTGAAAAAACAATCTTTCAGATCAATTCCTATTATGGGCCAGTTGAGGGGTATCATTGTGGGTGATGGGAGTCCTGTCTGCAAAGCTCCCATTGGTGCCATTACAGCACTGACTTTTCTTAAATCCAAAAACAGGTGTGTTCCAGGGACTGAATGATGGCTCAATGTGGCCAGCAGCCAACTGCTCTTGGGCCAGATCCTGCAGGGTCTGTAACTTTTCTCTGGACAGAGGTCACTGAGGTACCCACACTGGAGTGTCAGTTAACCATGTAAGTGCCAATGTAGGCTGTTTATCGCCCTGCAAAAGCACAGTGGCCCCAGTTAAAAATCCGTGGTAATTTTAACTCCCCATTGAGCCAGACAATCCCTTCCCCACACAGTTTGAAGGGCAGGAGTGACATATGGTCTTACAGTCGCAGCCTGCCCTTCAGTGTTAAAAATTTCTTCATCATATCTAATTCAAATCTGCTCTTTTTTAGTTGAAAACCATTATCACTTGTCTTATTACAACTAAGTCTGTGCCCATCCTTCTTATAAGTGTGATCTCAGGAGCTCCTGACAAGCCTTGACCAAACCAGCTGAGCAATGAAGAGTCCCTGGACTGGACCAGGGTGTGGTGAAGTGTCCCTGGACTGGACCAGGTGCTCCTGGATGATACAGGTGGGAACAATCCAGAGTGGAACAGTTGGAGAACACAGGATAATCAGTCATCCCATGAAAGCCTTGGAACATTCCCTGCCTGAATCATAACCCAAATGGAACAGTTTGGATAGAATTCCCAAATAATTTGGAAACTCCAGTCATTCCTGACACCAGGATGGAAATTCAGCAGATAACTAAAGCCAGTCCCCTTGGGAGCCCACAGCCAGCAGTGCTGAGGGAAGCCCTGGCAGCTTCCCAGCACCTCCCTCTCAGTGGGACACCTCTGGCAGCCTCTCTCAGTTCGGGAACCCTCCAGTTTGCAACACTCCAAAGACCCTCGCTGATGCCCAGGACAATTCTGATCCCTCTCCACAAACACTCCTCCAGCTGTGACCCTTGTCTGTTGGCAAACACAAAGGGATTTGGGGGAGTGTTTCCCTGACAACAA
>NW_020886612.1:0-271 GCF_003945725.1 Corapipo altera
ATTCCTGCAGTGGAAAAGAACCTTCCAGATGTGATGGTAAAAATGGAAAACACAGGTACAGTTATTCTAAGGACAGACTAAGCTTCTGCTCTGCAGCCCCAGCTCTTTTGAGTCTTGGGTGTAGAAATGGAACTTTTGTACTCAAGGTCTGTTACATCTGACATTCCTTGTGTGTGTGAGAGCTCTACCAAAAAAGTTCCGTCTCCAGCTGCAGCAGAGCAAACCTGACTCCTTGGTAGTGCATTTGGTGACATTTGACACATTGATTTCT
>NW_020886612.1:371-1376 GCF_003945725.1 Corapipo altera
CTGACTCCTTGGTAGTGCATTTGGTGACATTTGACACATTGATTTCTTTAAGAAATGGAGTTGCTTTCTCATCCAGGTCTGTCTTAACTGTTCCCTGTCCTTTCCTTTTTTGAACAGGTCCTAGGCTAAGAAGCAGCAAATGTCCAAGAGCAGCTCCCTCACCCAGTTCCTCCTCCTGGCATTCTCAGACAGGCGGGAGCTGCAGCTCCTGCACTTCTGGCTCTTCCTGGCCATCTCCCTGGCTGCCCTCCTGGCCAACGGCCTCATCCTCAGTGCCGTAGCCTGCGACCACCACCTGCACACCCCCATGGGCTTCTTCCTGCTCAACCTCTCCCTCACAGACCTGGGCTGCATCTGCACCACTGTCCCCAAAGCCATGCACAATTCCCTCTGGGACTCCACAACCATCTCCTATATGGGATGTGCTGCACAGCTCTTTTTCTTTTTCCTCTTCATCTTAGCAGAGTTTTATCTCCTCACCACCATGTGCTACGACCGCTACGTTGCCATCTGCAAACCCCTGCACTATGGGACCCTCCTGGGCAGCAGAGCTTGTGCCCACATGGCAGCAGCTGCCTGGGTCACTGGCTTTCTCAATGCTCTGCTGCACACAGCCAATACATTTTCCCTGCCCCTGTGCCAGGGCAATGCCCTGAGCCAGTTCTTCTGTGAAATCCCACACATCCTCAAGCTCTCCTGCTCACATTCAGGCTACCTCAGGGAAATTGGGCTCATTGGGGTTACTGCCAGTTTATCATTTAGTTGTTTCATTTTCATTGTTTTCTCCTATGTGCAGATCTTCAGGGCTGTGCTGAGGATCCCCTCTGAGGAGGGACGGCACAAAGCCTTTTCCACCTGCCTCCCTCACCTGACCGTGGTCTCCCTGTTTGTCAGTACTGCTACATTTGCCTACCTGAAGCCTCCCTCCATCTCCTCCCCATCCCTGGACCTGATTGTGTCAGTTCTGTACTCGGTGGTGCCTCCATCACTGAACCCCCTCATCTA
>NW_020886612.1:1476-5843 GCF_003945725.1 Corapipo altera
GGGGGGGGATTTTTCTTTTTTTTTTTTACTTCTGTTCATGTCATTAACACTGAAATTTTATTCTTCATCCCATATAGAATTCACTGTCTATCTCTTTTTTCTTTTTGACCCACAAAATATACACATAAGGAATCATGCTTTGTGTGCATTTAAAAAAAATAAAAGTTTGTGCAGAAATATATTTGTCAAACCTCCTCACTGTGATAGTTTGTACATGAGGAATCACGGTCTCTAAGTGTAAGAAAGGACACAAATTCTTTTTTCCAGATTCTTCCTCAAGACCTCCCCTGAAGCTGGAGGGCATTTCCACGTTTGCAGATGTAGAGAGGAAAAGAGTCCCAGCACTGCCAGGGAGCACCAGCACTGGGTCTGTTCAGAGCTGCTCTCTTTGCACTCCCACCCTCTCCTTTCCTGTCCATCTCCAAGGCCTGAGTGCTCTGGCAGCTCAGTCACTGTCCTGCTGTGGGTCAGGCCTGTGAGCACAGGCAGGGACAGGCCCTGGGCACTGCTGGCACAGGGCTGGGCTCCACAACAGCAGTTCCAGCAGCAAAGGGGTTCCCCTCCAGGCACTTCCTGAAGGCTGAGGTCGTTTTCCAACACTGGTGTTGAGAAGAAGTCCAAGGAATAAACTCTCCAAAGTCTTGTTGCTTTGCTTGTTTGTCCATGGAGACAGTGCAGGGAGGTCAGGGACCCACTGGGACTGCAGGGACTGAGGGCTGGTTCACATGTGGTGTGTTAGTGGGCAATGGCCAATGGAGATGCCAAATGATCTCCAAGTCACCTGCCTGGGGCTCTGCAGCTTGTGAGGGCTCTGATGGCAGGTGAGGACTTGTCTGTAGGAACTCAGGAAGTGCAGGAGAGCACAGAGGATCTGCAGGGACAGCCCGTCTCATCCAGTCAGCAGGGAATGGAGCCCTGGAGCAGAATCCTGCCCAGGATGGAGTCACCTTAGATCAAGTCCTAAATGTCCCTGTGAACTGGTAGAGGAGAGTTCTGCAACCCCAGGGGACACAGCAGGAACAGAGAAAGGACTCTGGTCAGTGACTCGTCTCACCCACAGTGAACTCCCCTTGTGCCCCCCCAGATCAGGGGGGGCTGTACCAGAGTCAGGGGTGGGATTTCCAGGAGAGTGTCCTGAAAAACTCTCCAGCCCACAGGTTGCATGGAGTGGAGCCCTGCCCTGCCCTTTGAGCCTTTGGAAACAGCCCATGGTCCTGCCCAGCCTTGTTCTTGGCTACTGAGCCTCCCAGGACTATGGCAGAGGGTGGAGAGGAGTGATCCCCATCCTGCTGGGTCTGCTCCCCACCCTGACCAGCATGGCCAGTGCAGGGTCAGCCCAGGGTGCCACAGCCCCTCCCTGTGCAGAGCAGCACCTCCAGCTCAGGGCCCTGCAGGGATCCCAGGCTGGGATCTGCAACTGGCCAAGGCAGCCTGGACACACTGACCTGGGCAAAGGGATGGCCCTGCAGAAGAGCAAGGCAGCATTTCTGGGCCTGCAGAGAGGAATCCCTGACACAGAGAAACCTCTTCCTGCAGCCCCCCTGGGGACAGGCTGCTCTGTCCCTGGGCCAGGACTCTGTGCTGGGCTGGGCAGAGGGGCTGGCACTGAGGGGCACAGTCAGGCTGTGCTGGGCATCTCCTGGAGGTGACACCAGGGCTCCTGCAGTTTCCCTGACCTCCATTTCCTGCTGCCATGCTGAGTGTCCAGCCCCTGAGCTGATGGGGATGCTGAGACTCCTGTCTGTGCCCCAGGAGCTGCTGTGCCCTTCAGAGGGGCTGGGGCTGTGGGGGGAGTGCCCAGAGCTCTGCAGCACCCTGGGCTAGGCACTGCTGTGGGGCCAGACCAGACTGGGCTTCTCCACCAGTTGACCTCTATAATGAAACCACTTCTAATTTTCTCCTGAAGAACCATGAGAATATGTTGTATCCTGAGCACCAGTCTGGAAATATGGGATAATAGAAAAGGTTTTGGTGTCAGGGATATTGAGAAGGCTGGGCAGTGTCATGGGAGACCTCTCCCAAACCCTTGGAAAGGCCAGAGCCAGCCCAGAGCTTCCTGGGGCCTTGGCAAAGGCAGACATGGAAGCAGTCTGCAAACAGGACAGCAAGGAGGGTTGGGAGAGTTCCAGACTGCTCAGGCTCAGCAGAGAAGGGGATATGGCAAGTCCTCCTGCAGCCATTCCCAGGCATGGGAAGGACAAGGCAGGGATTGCAGAACTCCTGTGGGAGGGAAAAGAAAAGGGATGTTGTGTGCCCAGACTGTTTCAAGGCCTTTGACATGGTCTCCTGTGGAAAAGGGATGTTGTGTGCCCAGACATTTTCAAGGCCTTTGACGTGGTCTCCTGTGGTCTCCTTAGAGCCAGACTGGTGACAGCTGGACTGGATAAGTGAAACATGTGGTGAGTGGGAAGTTGAATGACTGATGAGGCTCAAAAGTCATGGCACAAATTCCTCTTGGCAGCAACTCCCAGGTGACATCCATCAGGGCCCAGCCCTTGACCATTCCTATGGAACATCTTTATCATGTCTCTGGGTGATGGGATGAAATGCACTTTCCACTCCTTTGTGGATGATGCCAACTTCCAGTGAGTCTGTGAGAAACCTCGTCTAGTTAATAGTGACTTGTTAAAAAAATGTGGTCAAGATGAGCAAGTTGGATAAACTTGTCTTGCCATCAGGTGCCCAGCAAGGCCCAAGACAATGAAGGAAAAACTCATGGGTCAGAGGAAAGGAAAATCAAAAGGAGGGAAAAAGACCAAACACAACCAAACCAAACCCAAACAAACACAGAATGACAGAATATGCTGAGGTGGAAGGGACACACAAGGATCATCCAACCAAACCCAACTCTCCCATTGCCATCTGCCCCCACCCCAGCAGGCTCTGGAGCAAAGCACGGCTGAGGTCCAGCCCAGCTCTGCTCTGACAAAAAGAACCTGCAGTCAGGGACAGGAAGAGGACAAAGTCTTGTTTAACCAGCCTGAAGAATAATGGGATCAATGACCTCCTGTATTCCTGGGCACCTGAATGACCCTGTGGAGCAGGTTTGGTAGCAGGGAGGGGGCTGCAGGTTTCCCTTAGGGAAGAGGAGATCAAGAGTTGACTCTGTGTCAGAGAGAGCCAGTTTCAGGTGGCTCCAAAATGCACCAGCCAGTGCCCAAAGCTGAGCCAAAAAGCAATTCCAGAGGCACCTCTGTGATAACCCTTTGGAGAAAGGACAAAATCAAGGGTGCTGGAACCAAGAGAGGAGTGAGAGAAATGTGGGAGAAACAATCCTGCAGGCACCAAGGGGAGTGGAGAAGAAGGAGGAGTGAGAGAGCCTTGTTGGGCACCTGGCAGCCAAAAGCCAACCCCCCAGCCCTGAGAGCCACAGCTGAGCCCAGCACAAAAGCTCCTTTAGGTCTGGAGGTTCTTTGCAGCAGCTTTTTAGCAGAGCTGCCAGATGGGCCATCAAAGGGGATGCTCAGCTGGGTCTGAAACCTGGGTTATCCTTGTCAGCCTTGCTTCTGCAGGATAAGAAAGAACTATAGAATCCTAAATAGTTTGAGTCAGATGGGACCTTTATAGGTCATCTAGTCCAACCCCCCTGCAATGAACAGGGACACGTTCAACTAGATCAGGTTGCTCACAGCCCTTTCTAACCTGGCCTTGAATGTTTCCAAGGGTGGGGCATCTATGACCTCTCTGGGTTATCCGTGCCAGTGTTTCACCACCTTCAGTGTAAAAAATTTCTTTCTTTATATCAAGTTCAAATCTCTTCTTTTATAGTTGAAAACCATTATCACTTGTCTTATTCCAAGTAAGTCTGTCCCCATCCTTCTTATAAGTATGATCTCAGGAGCTCCTGACAAGCCTTGACCAAACCAGCTGAGCAATAAAGAGCCCCTGGACTGGACCAGGGTGTGGTGAAGTGTCCTTGCACTGGACCAGGTGCTCCTGGATGATACAGGTGGGAACAATCCAGAGTGGAAAAGTTGGGGAACACAGGATAATCAGTCATCCTTGAAAACCTTGGAACATTCCCTGCCTGAACTGTAGCCCAAATGGAAAAGTCCTTTTGCAATTCCCAAATGTTTTGGAAACTCCAGTCATTCCTGACTCCAGGATGGAAATTCAGCAGATAACTAAAGCCAGTCCCCTTGGGAGCCCACAACCAGCAGGGCTGAGGGAGGCCCTGGCAGCTCCCCAGCACCTCCCTCTCAGTGGGACACCTCTGGCAGCCTCTCCCAGCTCAGGAACCCTCCAGTTTGCAACACTCCAAAGACCCTCGCTGATGCCCAGGACAATTCTGATCCCCCTCAATAAACACTCCTCCAGCTCTGACCCTTGTCTGTTGGGAAACACAAAGGGATTTGGGGGAGTGTTTC
>NW_020886613.1:0-5843 GCF_003945725.1 Corapipo altera
AGAGGTGCATTTCATAATTTATCCACCCAGTGGATAAAGAGTTGGCTGGATGGTTGCACTCAAAGTGTTGTGGTCAATTGCTCAATATCCAAATGGAAAGCAGTGACAAATGGCATTCCTCAAGGGTTGGTATTGGGACCAGCACTTATTAACACTTTTGTCAGAAACATGGACAGTGGAATTGTATGCACTCTCAGTGAGTTTGCTGACAACACCAAGCTCTTGGTGTGGTCAACACACTGGAGGGAAGGAATGGCATCCGGAGGAGCCTTGATATACTAGAGAGATGGGCCCGTGCAAGTTCAAGAAAGCCAAGTGCAAGATCCTGCACCTGGATTGGGGCATCCCAAGCACATAGAGGCTGGGTAGAGAATAGATTGAGGCTAGCCGTGGGAAGAAAGGCTTGGGAGAGTTTTGGGACCAAAAGCTCGGCAAGACTCAGCAATGTGTGTGTGCAGCTCAGGTGGCCAACCCCATCCTGGACTGCCTCAAAAGAGGCAGTGACCCTCCCTGGAGTACTGCATCCCACTCGGGGGTCCCCAACACAAGAAAGTGTGGACCTGTTGGATTGAGTCCAGAGGAGAGCCACTAAGTTGATCACAAGCCGGAGCACCTCTCCTATGAAGACAGGTTGAGAGAGTTAGAGCTGCTCAACCTGGAGAAGAGAAGGCTTCATGGAGACCTTACAGCAGCCTTCCAGTGCATAAAGGGCCTGCAAAAAGGCTGAAGAAGGGCTTGTAGTAATAGGACAAGGGGGAATGGCCTTAAGATGAAGAAGGGTAGGTTTAGATTAGAAATTAGGAAGAAATCCTTTCCTGTGAGGGTGGTGAGGCACTGAAACAGGTTTCCCAGAAAAGTTGTGAATGCCCCATCCCTGGAGGTGTTCAAGACCAGGCTGGATGTGGCTCTGAGTAACCTGGTGTAGTGGAAGGTTCCCCGCCCATGGCAGAGGGGTTGGAGCTAGGTGATCTTTAAGGTCCCTTCCAACCATAATCATTCCACAATTCTATATTAGCATGTTATAGACTCTGCAAATTACAAGAGATGTGCTTTATTTACAAATAGGTATTCTAGCCTCTGAATGCCATATTGCTTCATTTGAAAGTGTAGTGTGAAGTATGGTTAGGTGTCGCGGTCCGAAAGGAAGAGGGGACAGGACACGAGGAAGGATGCAAGCAGACTTGTTTATTCAGCCGTGCACCCCATTCTTCACTGTCCCGCCAGGGGAAGGGGGCAGAACATCGGGTGGGCTATCAGACAGACAAATGGGGGAGCAAATCAGAACAGAGCACAGGCAAAAGGGGGAGGAGGAAGCCTGGGCATGTGCAGTTGTGCACTGTGTAGCATGGATATAGTGAAACCACATAATAACAGTAAAGTCCATATGAAAGTCCTGCCAATTGCTGTATGCTTTTCTCCATGCCTGGAACTGTTCCCATCCTGAATCTTGCTTCTCTACAGTTAGGTGTGTATAAGTAATCCATTCCATTAATAATAATATCTTCTAAAGAACTCAAAAGTGCCAGAGATGTATTTTAAATACACAACAACATTTAAAGGAAAGTAGCAGTGAAATATATAGAAAGAAATTATATTTCTTTAAAATTGTATCATGCACACTTACACAGACATTTTGAAATTGGTTATTAAATTGAAGAAAAGAGAAACTTAATAGTGAAAGGCATATAATGAATTGCTATTGTTGTTCTGCCAGCTTTCTCTTAAATAATAAAACCACCATTACATAATCTTTATCTCTTTTGTCCTGGGTAATTGGTAACTATTGCTTTCATGTTTAAATTAAAACTTAAAGAAATAATGACAAAAAAACCAACCCCCCCAAGCAACTGAAAGCCCTGTTTTCATTTTCATTCTTTAAAACAGTAAGACTAACTACCAAGACCTGTTTTAAATATTAAAAGTGCTGAGTGGTGTGGACTGAGCTCATGCTTTCATCTGAGGAAAAAAAAAAAGGTTATATTTTTTCCGACTTTTCACTCTTTTTCACCTTTTTCTGCATGATTAATGTTATCTCCAAATAAAATATGTAGTCATGCTGAAAGATGCTAAATTAATGGCAGTAAAACAGAAATTGATCAAAAGACACTTGAATCATATAATTCTTTCACATTCCTTCCTTCCTATTTTGTTTCCTTGCAAAGCATTTTTGTGAGAAGAGTTATTGATATCCTATACAGGATATATCAAAGATAATTAAACGTTGTTTTGTTTTCTAGTAAAAAACTTTAAACAACCATTTTTTTTCATACCTACTTTCCTTCAGAAGTAGAAATAAAATTTCTGTGTGTGCTACAAGAACTGTTCTACAGTGTTCATTTAGCAGTGATGTTAAACTTAGGTGCAAAACTGGAGAACTGAACTTCCAGAATTAATCAGAACATGTGGAACTACTTCTTAGTGAAGGGGTAATAATGCTTTGCCACAAAATAAGATGTCTGACTAGATAGGTTCATAAACAAAGAATTTTAGAGGATACTATTCAGAAAATCATCAGCTTTCCCAAGAAGACAAAGAAATAAGTCCTTAGTATCTACTTTCACTTAATGAAGTGGCAGTGCTGTCAAAAATACAGGCTAAATTTAAAACCTACAGCTTCAATAGCACTACCTGTTCTTAGGATTAGCACTACTGTGGGATTAGAAGTATATTAGCAAGCAGGAAGAAAGCATTTTGTGTCAGTGATCTTTTTCAAGTATTCCTTTCATGTTGGTAAAATGGGGAGGGGGAGAAGTCAAGAGTTTACTTTCTGTCTGTGGGATCTAGGATATATAAAACTTTTTTCAGCCCTTCAAACTCAACTTTTTATTTTAACACATAATGTTGAAAGAATGTTTCAGGATGCTCCCTTTCTGAGGGAAAGGAGCTGTTTGAATGGCAAGCAGCTGCACAGGCTTTATCACCTCTGTGTCATAAAAAAATTTTCAAAAGTACTGCAAACTCACTATTGACTGCCAAACAGGACTTGAAGGGTTCCCTGTGAGGGAAAGAAATCACCTATAAATTCTACAGAAGTGCAAACAATTTCCCACTCAACCAGTTCATTTGAATTTGACCTTGCCTGAAAACTAGCTTTGTTGGAAACTGTGTAACTGAATGCATTTTTGATATTTTATTGAGTTTATTAAGTCACTTTTATTAATATAAAAAGGCATATACCTAGGCCAATGTAACTAGAATAAGGTCATTAGGAAATCCTCCTGAATACTCTCCCAGCATCCAAAAACGTCATGCCTGAAAAATACCTAAAGAAGAAATTGCGTTTATGTGTTGAACTTTAAACTACTAGTTTCTTTTGAACTCGGTATTGTATTTGGGTTTGTGTGGCAAGGTTTTGGTAGTGGGGAAGGGGCCACGGAGGTGCCAGAAACTTTCCCTATGTCCAACAGAGCCAATGCCAGACAGTTCCCAAACGGACTGCCACTGGCCAAGGCTAGTGAATAAAAGAGGGTGGTAGCGCCTCTGGGGTCACAGATTTAAGAAGGGGGAAAAAACATGCAACTGCAGCCAAAGAGAGGAGTGAGAATATGTGGGAGAAACAGCTCTGCAGACACTCAGATCAGGGAAGGAGGAGGGGGAGAGACAAATATTCCTCAGTAGCCTGTGGAGAAGACTACAGCGAGGCAGCCTGTCCTGCAGACTGGGGAGGTGCACAGTTGAGCAGAGAGCCACCTACAGCCCACCTCACCCAAGAGCAGGTGGATGCCCAAAAGGGGCTGTGGGATGTCTGCACTGGGGCAAACTTCTGGCAGGACTGGTGACCCCTTGGAAGATACCCACGCTGGAGCAGTTCATGAAGAACTGTAGCTCTTCATGGGAAGGATTCACAGTGGAGAAGTTAATGGAGGACTGTGTTCTGTGGGAGGAAGTCGATGCTGGAGCAGGGGAAGAGCATGAGGAATCAGTCCTTCCCTGGAGATGGAAGGAGCAGAACAGACAAGTGACAAACTCACCACAACCCCCATTGTCTGCCCCACTGTGCCACTGGGAGGAAGGAGACAGAGAAAACTGAGAGTGAAACTGAACCCAGGAGGAAGGAAAGGGTAGAAAGGTGTTCTAAGATTTAGTTTTATTTCTCATTATCCTGCTCTGAATTAATTTGAAATAAATTAAACTGTTTTCCCCAAGTTGAGTCTGTTTTGCCCTCGACAAAACCAGTGTTGATGAGACAGCAATGTTTTGGAACTTGCTGAACAGTGTTCATACAACATCAAGGACTTTTCTGTTTCTCATGCTACTCTCCCTCCCACCAAAGGAAAGTAGACTTGGGTTGCAGAAGAGGGTGGGAGGGGACACAGTCAGGACTGACCCCAGCCAACCAAAGGGATATCCCATACCATATGTTCAGCAGTAAAAGCTGGGCTACAGTTTTCCAATAGTTACAATTGCTCAGGAAGTAACTAGACATGAGTTTGTTGATGGTGAACTACAGCAGTTGCATTAGTTTCTTTTTTAACTTTTTTCTTCTTTTTTTTTTATATTTCTTCTTTTTCTTCTTTCTCTTTTACTTATTAAATTGTTTTTATCTTCTCCATCCTGGTGTGTGGCAGTGAGTGAGAGCTTAGCTCATATCTCAATTAATCTATAGCAGTGCATCACTTAATTTTATTTCCATTGACTTTAATCTGTCATTTTATTGAACTTCATCATCACTAAATCTAAATATAATCTGTCTAAACCTGATCCAAGAATGCCAGACTGTGTACTGAGAGTTTAACTGTTATCATTTATGCTTCTTTGCAATTAATTACTTTATAAGAGGCTTTCTAACTATTCTAAAAGACCTGATTTTTGTCTTAGCTTTTCTTCCAGTAGAAAAAATAAAATTTCAGGTATCCTTCTTTAGGTCAAACTTACTTTTATGTCATTATTGATAAATGAGAGCCCACTACAGAGACAAAAGCACTCACAATGAAGGTCTGTGGTAACATTGAAGCACTGTCTTGAACACTTTGACCAATTCTGTACCTGAATACACAAAAACTTCTCATTATGAAGTAACATGTTGAAAGAAGTTTTGATTAGTTTGCTTTTCTTTAGTATTAGAACAGCTCTGCCTCCAGAATTTTGCTTAAAAGATATAGACTCTTCAATCCTATTCTCAAGCCCAATTAAATAAACATAAATGTCTAACTTTTTACCCTGGTGAAAAGAAAAAATCAACAAAGCATCACAATTTAAAAAAAAAAAAGGTTTTGAAAACTCTCACAAAAGACAGATTTTGCCTGCGAATTCATCTGGAAACCATAGAAACATTTATAAAGAATCAGAAACTGTAGGAAGAAATGCAGGAAATAATTTATTTGTTCTCTTTATTCAAGACAGAAATGGACTTGAAAGTGATGTAATTCACTTATTTTCTACGTGGTAGAATCATAGAATAGTTTGATTTGGAAGGGGCTTTAAAGATCATCTAGTTCATGGACAGAGATGTCTTGCACTAGACAAGGTTGTTTGGGACCCCATCTAACTTGGCCTTGAACACTTTCAGAGGTGGGTAATCTACCACCTGTCTGGAAAACCCGTCGCAGTGTCTCACCACTCTTATCCTAAATAATGTCTTCCGTATGTCCAATCTAAATCTATTCTCTTTCAGTTTCAAACTGCCTCCTTTATATATTGAAAGGTCACAATCAGGTTTCCCCAGAGCCGCCTTCTCCACACTGAAAAATCTCTACTCTCTCAGCCTGTTTTCATATCCAACAGACTCCAATAAAAGTATACAACAACAATTGCTGGGATATTTTAAAGTGAAAACTGGATCAAAAGTCAGAATATGTTGACTTGGAAGTTGCAGTCATTAATTCCCTCAGTTAATTCATGAG
>NW_020886614.1:0-5840 GCF_003945725.1 Corapipo altera
TGCCGTGCCCCGGAGATGCTGTCGGGGCTGCGCCGCCGCTTTTTCCCCCCGGAAGCGACCCACGGCGGCAGATCCGACGGAGATCGTCCCCGGGGTAAGCGGCGGGGGCGCGGCGGGGGCGCGGCCGCTCTTCTGCCTCTCCCGCGGCCGTCGGGCCGCAGGCAGGGGAAGCGACAGGCAAGTTTCTCGCCTCTGCGGAGAAACTTGCACCTGCGTGCCGCCGCAGGCCCGGGTTCGGATGTGCCCTGGCATTGCACAGCCCCCCCGCCCCCCCCGCGGGGAGGGTCTGCGCTGCCTCGGGGACCCTGTCTGTGCTGCCGGGAGAGAGAAATCCTTTGGGAAGCTGGGGTGGAAACAGCAACTCTGTGAATTGCTCAGCTTTCCCTAGGGAAGGGCAGGTTTTAGGGAAGAAAGGCCCCTACTCGCGAAAGGCGCCGCCCGTCTCGCCAAGGGTGTGGGGGGGGCGCGGGGCTGCAGTGCCGCTCCCGGCCGTGTCCGCCAGGCGGCGACTGCGAGGCAGGGCCCGGCGCTCGGGGCGGGCTGGGAAGCGGCGCCCGCGCAGAGCGAGGCGCTGCCCGGGCCGGGCCTGAAGCGCTCGGGGCCGCCGGGCAGGGCAGTGCTCGGCTGGCGGGTGCCCCGCAGAGAGAAGAGCCCGGCCCTGGGAAGGCAGGAGCCTGGGCTCGAGCTGCTCCGGACCGCTGTGGGGATGGGTTTGAAGTTTTGGGATCGCTTGTTTCTGTCCCTGCTTTCCCACTGAAAACAATAACTTAAGAAGTCCTCGTCTGGACTGGTCCAGAGAAATGGTGGAGTCTCCATCTCCGGAGATGCTTAAAACATTTTTGCTCAGGCAAAGTCGTGAGCAACCTTTTCTGCCTAATGCCGCTTTTTGAGCAGCAGAGATTGGACTAGGTGATCTCCAGAGGTATTGTCCAACCCCCACCATTCTGTCCTTCTGTAAAGGAGCTTTGCACTGCCCTTTTGAACTGTAATCTGTTGATGACCTGTGTTGAGGTCACACTGCAGCTTGTTACACTGCAGCTTGTCACACTGAATGGCAGCCTGAATAATTTAATATTGAACTGTGATTAATCACAAGATGAAAGCTAAGATAGGCTGGTAAGAGGCAGTGTTCTTTGCTACTACACAGGAAGAAGGGAAAGAATCTCAAAAACAAATAAATGAACAAAAAAACCCTTTATATTTGCTTGTGCAAGAAGAAGATTGTTCTTCCACTCGACCAGGTTTTGAGAGGACAAATTAATTGTTTCTCTGACAACACTATACATTGGAGGCTGCTAATAATCCCATAGTCTGTGCTGAAGGTTTTAGCTGATTGTGTTTGTCATCAGCTTTTACTAAAGAAAAAGCAAGCCTTCTTGGCTGTGTGGATATTCCAGGAACTGAATGATTCCATTCATGTAGATAATGATAACAGAGCCAAAACAAAAATATTGTAAGTGTCCTATGTGGAACAATATACAGAATTTCAAAAGGGATTGTAGTGGTCCCATATACAGAACTAACATACTTCCTATTCCTTATTTGCTGATCAGGTCATATTTATCTGCCTGTCAGGACTGTTGGAGCGCTGGATGGAGAGCAGGTCATATGAAGAGGATTACGGAGTAAAAGGCAGCTTGTACTTAAGTGCAGGGAAAGTATAAATATTTATGTATATTGGCACAGTGCCTAGCCTTAATGCTTAAAATCCTTTGGAGAGCTGTCTGCATATTTACTGTATTAATGATCAAATGCAAGGCTGTGTTGGGAAAGGTCTTCCATTTGGAAGTCAGTAGTTGAGACTGTCTTGCCTATGAAAAAGAGGGAGAATTTTCATTAGAGGATGTAGGATTCTGGCTGGTAATAGTCTTAATTCAAGGTATTTTTAGAGAATTGATTTAACACAAGCAGAACAAATTGCCAGAAGTGTAATGAGAGACAAGTTGAAATTAGAAATTAGATGTGCATTTTGAATGTATTGTCATAGCAACTGATTAAATTCTCCCTCTCTTGCTGTTCTGGGGACCTTTTAAATGTGCTTTGGCTAAATAAAAAGTATTAGACTGTTTCAGAGCCAAAAGGTCAGTTCTTGTTGTCTCTTTTGCACTTTAATTCTAGTACACTGATACTTGCTAACCACTTATAACCCTAGATGCAGAATGAGAACTTGGGTTATTAACAATAAACAAGTCAACAGCAGAAAGACTTGACCTTTCTTTTGAATTGCCCTACAGTGTTAAAAAATACCAAACAAACCTCCTTCCCCAAAGAAACACCCCCCAAAATACCCCAACAACTCACCAAACAGAAAATCACCGACAACCAAAAAGCGGAAGTAACAAACGTGAACAGCAAGTGGAGGAAGAGTTTGAAAGCGGGATGGACAGAAGCACAAGTGTTACTGCCCACTCTTAGGCCACTGTGCTGATTCAATGGGTGTTGTTAGGTTTAGATTAGTAGTTTGTTGTTGTTGGGTTTTTCGGTGGTGTTGATTTTTTTGTTGTCGTTGTGGGGGATTGTTCGTTTGTTTGGTTTTATTTTGTTTTTTTTTCTGGATTAAAAATCTGGCTCAGTTACTCTCTAGTTCTGGTGTGTTTTCTTTTCCAGGTGGTTGGTGTTCCTGCAGTGTTTGGCACAGGACCGGGTGAGTTTTTTACCCAGCTTTCTAAAGCTGTAGATGAATAGGAGAGGTAAGGGGATGACTTCTGGTCCGCGACCCAGTGACCACTTCCTGAAGGTCCTGATTCATGAGTCTGCTCCTTTGATTTGAAGGAGTGTACAGTTGCCATAGCCAAGGTAGCCTAGGGTGTCCAGTATCAGCATAAAAAGCAGCAGTAAAAAGGAACTATTCAGACGTGAATTTTTGTGCTGTTCCGTGAAAAAGTAAAAGCTATCTGTGCCAGCAAGTGTGTGAAGTAATTTTTTTCTTGTAATTCCATACCAAGTTTTGAATTGTTGCTGTTTTAATGAAGTCTGTTCACTGATTTTGCATCCATTGGTTTCTGAATCCAAATCTGGGGAAAAAAGTACTGTTAGTCTTTCTGAAATGTCTCTCAAACATGAAAGCTTAGAGAAAACTTTTTTTTTTGAGTAAAAAGAAGCCTCCAGGATGATCCTTATGCAATACAAATCCTGTGTTTTTCAGACTGAATGCACTCCCTTTATTTACCTTTTCAGAGAGTATCGTCCAGAATACGAGCGCCTGAGAAAAACACCGGTAAGTGTTTTTAGCTGTTTTACACCTGAGCAGTGTATCTTGGGTCACTTTTATGCACACAGTTGCCTTTATGTTGAGAGGGTCTAACATTTCATTCACTGTGGGAAAACTCCTGTCCTGAAGGAGTCCACCATTTGCTTTTTTTTTCCTAGATGTGGTGGAGCATATCTTTACAAAAAAAAGGATTTTGTAAAACAGATGTTGCTCACTGTTTTAGTGCTGATATTTGAGCTAATTGTGTGAAAATGATTGGGAAATAAGATTGTGTCTTCCATTCAGATGGATAGAGAGTTCTTAAAAATGAATTTCCAAAGGGATTTGTTAAGACTATCCCTGTATCTTCCTGCACTGGTGAAGAGTACTAGTTTGACTTAGTAAGAAAGACTGAACTGCAGTGCCAAAATCAGTAGCTCTGCTCACCTTGAGTTCTGGCTGTCCAAAGGACAGTTCTCTGCAGGCACAGCTACACAGAGTTTGGCTTCCCGGCGCTGCTGAAAACGTCCTAGAATCCCACCTGACTGGAGGTTGCTTTCCATGCTTAGTCAGAAGTTCTGTGTAACCTTAGTTGAAATGTAAGACCTGCACAGTGACTCTGCTCTCTGACTGGGGGACAGGCTGCTGGGTTTGGGCGAGGTTTCTCTTCTCCTGATGTTTTAAATGTTCTCAGAATCCACATGTAAATCTTTATCTACGGGAGAAAGCTCAAAATAAACAAAAGAGAGAGCAGCTGGAACACTTGTGGAAGGACATGGGCAGCGTGTGTGTGCAGGGCAGCACACTGGCAGGTACCTCCCCGGGAGGATAAAGTTTACTGCAGAAGTTTTCTGAAGAGTTTGCCTTGTGAAGTAGTACAGTGCTCCTTTGTCCTCACAGCAGAAGTGTGAAAGCAGCTCCATGTTAGAGGAGCAGGGCTTTAGTTCCTGTGGGATTGGTCACACTTAGCTCTTCCTGTGTCAGTCACAGGTTTGGAAGAAACCCCGCTGTGTAGCTAAAGCAGTGGACCTACTAGAAATAATGAAATACTTTAGAAAAGGCAAAACGGTCAGATCAGAATATGGGAAAGCTCTGCTGTTGGCTGCACTGTTCCTTAGATGAGGCGAGTAGGTGCTGATGGAGTCTGTCCTGTGTCTGGGATCCACAAGCAGCTTTCTGTCCCCTTAGAGCAGGTGTTCATTGCTGTGTTTCTGTGCAGACAGAAGTTGTCGGTGCACACGCTCCCTTACCTTTAGCAAGCTGGTTTGTGTACAGCCGTTTCTGTTCCCGTCAAGGACCTGATGCTTCTGCAAGGGGTCCCTCTGAGCTAATACTAACACGAGGAACTCTCGATGAAGAGCGAGAAGAGAGGGAGAGTGACGCTGATGGCATTGACCATGAAGGTAAGGGAATGAGGTCTAAAAGCTGCCTCTCAAGAAATCCCCTCTATATTTCATGACCTGGATGGACTGTAAGGAGAGTCTAGAAAACGAGCAAACATTCAGTCACCTGACGTGTCAGAATCTGTAGCAGAAGCTCGGCTGCAATGGTCAGTGCAGGGATATCACTCTGTAACCTTTGTGAAAGTTCAATTGTAAATTTTCTATTCAAGTAATTAAGAGGTGTATAACACACATAAACCAGAGAACTCGTTAGGCTTGGGGCATGCAGTGACCTCTGAACCTGATTGATGCACAGATGTGTCCATCATCTTTTTGGCCTTACAGTTTCTGCCCCTGGCTCTCTTCCCTTTTCCTGTGACTGTGGTCTTGGAGCAATCTTCTAAGTTGTTACAGTGTGATTTTTCTCTTATATAGCTCACAGACTTAATCTTCATTCTTTCCCTGTTCTGCTGATGGGTAGGATCACTTCTTTCCTTTGCCCTGTAGTGTAGTTGAAGATGGAATAGACTTTCTATGTTGCTTTGGCTATCCTGATTCTAACTTTTTTCAGAACCACAAGTAGAACAAGTACTGAAATAGCGCTGAACTTCAGCAGCAGCAGGGACTGCGCAGGAGAAGGAGGGTGGGCAGCGGGCCTGGGGCGGGCAGGGGGATGGGGGTGGGGGCGGGCACTTAAAAGATTTCGGCCAGGGAGCTGATCTCAGCCAGCACCCAGTCCCCGCAGAAGCAGAACTGCTGTGTGGGGAGAGGCGGTCAGAGGCACGCTGCCGCTCTGCGTCCTCCCCGCTCCCCGCCGCCGACTCCCGGCCCACCACGTCGCCGCTGCTCCCCGGTCCCCCGTGCCGCACAGTCCGCCTTCGCGCCCCGGAACCGCCCCGTGTGCCGGTGGGGGGCTCCCCGAGGGGCTCTGCAGGGGCCTTGGGGCCGGGACCCCGGGGGTGCAGCCCGACCAAGGGGCGGGGCAGGGGACGGGGTCCTGGGGGGGGACCCGGGACGGCCACGGACCCGCGGGAAGGGTCCCTCCGACACGGCCCTAGTCCCTCCTCCCGACCACGCGAGCACCTCCCGCGGCCGCGGCCCCGGGGGCTTCAAGCCCCGCCAATCCGGGCCCGAGGCAGCGTCTGGCCCGCCAATCCCGGCCCGCCTTTCTCGGCGCCGTCCAATCATAGCCCGCCTTTTCAATCCGGCAGCGGTCACGTCCCGTCCGGGAGCTCTCCCAGGAGAAGGGGAGGGAGGCGGGGAGCGGG
>NW_020886615.1:0-4072 GCF_003945725.1 Corapipo altera
GGGGGCTCTGGCGGACGCTGGGGGTGAAGTGTTTCGAGCGGCCGCCCCCGGTGGCTCTCGGTGAGGCTTCAGCGCCGGCCCCGCGCAGCCCGATCGCTCATCGCGCCGCATCGGCCGCGGGGGCGGGGAGGGAGCACCGCGGGGAGCCACTGACCGGGCCGGCGGGGCTGTCCCTGTACCCAACCCTGCGCCCCCGTCGGGGATCGTCCCGGTGCCTCCCGGTCGGACAGAGTTGGCTGCCCCGTCCCCGGGAGTGTTCCCGGCCAGGTGGGACCGGGCTTGGAGCCAGCGGGGCTGCCGCGAGGTGTCCGGGGCAGCGGGGGGATGGGATGGGCTTGAAGGTCCCTCCCGTCCCAAACCATTTTTGGATCGAATGACAGATGCGATCCTGCCATCCCGGGGCTGGAGCTACCGCGCTGCTGCTTTTCTTTCCGGTCCCCGGCACAGTTTACAAGCAGTGACTCATTAGTCCAGGCAGGAGCCGCTGGGCACAGTCCCTCTCTGGACTGTTCTCTACGTATTCTCTACAGTCTGACACAATGCTCTGGGGAACCGCCCTACACGTGTGGGGAGTGTGGGAAGAGCTTCAGTGACAGCTCCACCCTGATCCAACATCAGCACATCCACAGTGGGGGACGGCCCTACAAGTGCTTGGAATGTGGGGAGAGGTTTCAGACCAGCTCAGATGTCCTCAGGCATGAGCAGACACACACAGGGGAGAGGCACCGACTGCGGGAAGGGCTTCAAGCAGAACTCCAGTCTTGTCAAGCACTCTCCACACCGGGGAGAGACCCTGCAAGTGTGGGGAGTGTGGGAAGAGCTTCTTCAGGAGCTCTGCCTTGACCTCACATCAACGGACCCACCCATTATCCTGAGGATGTGGGGAGCCCCTCTGACCCCCTGCCATGCCCCCTTCCAGGCCATCCTGCACTGGGAGGGGCACATGGACTGTGGGGGCCTCTGGGGGGTCCCTGTTTACCTGGGGGGGGTCCCTGTGGGTCTGGGGGTGTCCCTGTGGGTCTCTGTGGATTCGGAGGGGTCCCCGGGGGTCCCTCTGACCCCTCCATGCCCCCCCAGGCCATCCTGCACCAGGAGGGGCATGGGGGCTCTGGGGGATCGCTATGAGTCTGAGGAGGTCCCTGTGGGTCTGTGTGTATCTGGGGGAGCCTAGGGGGTCCCTGAGGATTTGAGGTCCCCCCTCTGACCCCCCCGGGCCCTCCCCAGGCCATCCTGCACCAGGAGGGGCACATGGACGACACTCTGACCCTCACCCGCTCCCAGCACCAGGAGTCGCAGGTTCCTGGTCACGGGAACACCAGGCAAACATCTGTAGTGGTGTTAAATCTGCACTCAAAGAGGTTTTTTTCTCCCCTAGCGATGGCTCAGGTTCAAGATGGGGCTTGTCCTGGTCAGGAATGTGCCTCTTCTAACTGGAATGATGAGAATGCAGAGGAGTCCCTGAGTCTCCGGGATGGAACAGAAAAAAGGAATATACACAAAATGATCCTCGGGAAATGTCAGGGTGAGTGCAGGACCACCTGTGTCCTGTAGGGAGGGGACAGTGTCGCCCCATGAGGACGGGGCTGGCAAGTGTGAGGCTGCTCCAGGGGTCTGGAAGAGACCTCTCACCCCGTCAGTGGCTGGTGCCAACACTTCTGGCTGCTCTGGTGTTGGCTGGGGGGATGTGAGGGCTGGGCCTGCTCAGGACAGCTCCATCCTCACTGCCACTGTCTCTTTCCAGCTCTAGGCAATTGGTTCAGATCCTGCCCAGTGCTGGCTGTGTTCCTGTGTGTGATCCTGGTTTTAGTGGTGATCGTGATTGTGCTGGCAGGTAAGGGAGGAGCAGCTGCCTCACCCAACCCCTCTGCACAGGGCTGGGGTCCATGCTCTGTGTGGAGGGGAATCCTCAGATTCTTTGTCTCCCTTTGTCTCTCCAGTTGCACTTAAGTTTTCACAGTGTGCGGCTTGTCCTGACGACTGGGAGCAGCACAACAGCATCTGCTACTACCTCTTGAGGGATTTGAGGACCTGGGAGCAGGCTCAGAATCGATGCTCTGAGCTCGGGGCCTCCCTGGCCGTGTTCAGTGACGAGGAAATGGTGAGTGAGGGGCTCTGGGGGGTGTGTGGGTGGCAGAGGGGAGGCTGAGGGGGTTCCTGAGCCGGGGCAGCTCTCACTGCCCGCTCCTCTCTCTCCCCCACAGGACCACCTCCTCTCTGCCTCCCAGGACCACGTCTTCCGCCTCAGTGGCAACCTGGATTACTGGCTCGGGCTGCGGAGATGGGGCGAGAGGTTTCAGTGGGTGGACGGCAGCAGCTACAACTCCTCGTGAGTCCCGGGGGGACGGGCAGGGGATGGGGGGGACGAGGCTGCTGGGACTGTCCCTCCTGGGCAGCGCTGGTCTCCTCATCTGCTGGGGGAAATGGGCAGAGACAACCTGTCCTGTTCACAGACCTGCCCTGTAACAGCGCTGTCTCTGCTCCTCACTGCAGGCTGGAGGTCCTTGGCAATTCAGAGTGTGTGTACCTGGCAGACAATAAACTCAGGAGTGAGAACTGTTCAACAGAGCGGGCGTATCTCTGCAGCAAACCCCAACCTCACCTGTAATGGAAGTGAGGGAGAAAGGACCTTCTCCATCCTGAAGACTCACAGCTTTCCTTCTTCCACTAGGCCAGGGATGTCCTTCCACAGATGAACATTTACTTTGTGACACATCTCAGCACTACCTCAGTAACCTCAGTGCCTTTTGTCATTGTCACCTCAGTAGCTGGTCTCAAGGAGGTGAACCTGCAGGGACATGATGTGGAAGTGGATGTGTGCCTTCGTGGACTAGGGGTTTCTTTCTCCAGAAGTCTTCCTCATTCTCTAGTTATATTTACTTTATATTTATACTCTAACAGTTTACACTACATGCACTGTATTCAAGCACTAGAGTGCCTGAATGTGCTCGTGTGAAGTATTTTTCCATTGGTGAATGCTACTTGAATCAATGCATGTGAATGTACAATGTCCTGATTGTGGCCTCAGCAGAGTTACTATATCAGTGCTGCTGCTGGGCTTCTCTCTTCTTCTCCTTTTTTTCCATTTGCATTAAAGTTTGTACGACCCCACCACTGTCCCTCCTGTCCCAGTCGGCACCGACAGCCCCTTCCCTTCCCCTGTTCCATCCCAGGGGAACTCATTTCCCTCCCTTGCCCCCCACAGGTACTGGGAGGCACTGGGGAACATCAGGGAGCATTGGAGGGCACAGGGGGGGACTGGGAAAAGACTGGTGGGCACTGGGGAACACTGGATCTGGGCTGGGAGGCACTAGGGAGTATTGGTGGGCACTTGGAGGGCACCAGGGCACGCTGGGAGGATCTGGGAGGCACTGGGGGTTATTAGGAAGGGCACATACCTCCGCCAGCACAGCTCACAACCTCATAAGGGCACACAAGCTTCTGCCCCACTAAAACGATTAGGGCAAGTCTTTCACTCCCTACTTTTCCTGAGCCACCCACACCCAAACCCAGGGGTATTACCGGGGAGATTTGCTCACCCACCACCCTCTGAGCAGGACTGTCCCACCTGCCCTCCTGCCGGTCCGGGGACCCCACAGCCTCCCCCAAATTGGACTGGCAAAAAGCTCTGCGTGGTCCGAAGTCCCCCCTGTCCTCTCGCCCAGTGCCGCAGCCGCCACCGCCCCCTCGGTGTCACGGGGCCGTCCGGGGAACGGCTCCTGTTACACCCGCCCGCCAGCACTGAACGGCAGGTACCCAAACGCGGGGAAGCGGTGGCGGGGAAGAAGGAGAAGGAGAAAGAGAAGAGAGAAGGGAGAAGGAGAAGGAGAAGAAGAAGGGAGAAGGGAGAAGGAGAGCGTGTGTGGTCCAGGCGCAGGTGGGATGCGCTCGGTGCTGCCGGGGCTCGGGGAGCGGGAGGGGGCGAAATGGGGGAGTGCCGGCGGTGCTGGGAGGGGGCTCTGGCGGGCTCTGGGGGTGAAGTGTTTGGAGCGGTGGCCCCCGGTGGCTCTCAGCGGGTCTCAGCGCCGGCCCCGCGCAGTCCGATCGCTCATCGCGCCACATCCCTGGGTCACCC
>NW_020886615.1:4082-5836 GCF_003945725.1 Corapipo altera
GCGGAGCCGGGCGGAGGGGCGGAGCCGGGCGGAGGGGCGGAGCCGGGTGGAGGGGCGGAGCCGGGCGGAGGGGCGGAGCCGGGCTGGTGGGCGGTCCCTCCCTCCGCCGGGGCAGGCGGGGGGACGGAGCCGGGCGGTCGGCGGCGGTCCAGGCGCAGGTGGGATGCGCTCGGTGCTGCCGGGGCTCGGGCAGCGGGAGGGGGCGAAAAGTGGGGTCTGGCGGGTTCGCCTTGCCCTGGGTGGAGAGTGTCGGCGGTTCTGGGGAGGAGTCTCTGGCGGACGCTGGGGGTGAAGTGTCTCGAGCGGTGGCTCCCGGTGAGGCTTCAGCGCCGGCCCCGCGCAGCCCGATTCCTCATCGCGCCGCATCCCTGGGTCGTCCCCGTGTTCCTCCCCGTCCCCCCGCCTCTCCCGTGTTCCCCCTGTGCAGCGACCAACCGGCGGAGGCAGCCGGCGGCGTCGGTGACAAGCGGCGGAGCCGGGCGGGAAGGGCGCGTGTGGTCCAGGCGCAGGTGGGATCCGCTCGGTGGTGCCGGGGCTCGGGGAGCGGGAGGGGGCGAAAAGGGGGGATCTGGCGGGTTCGCCCTGCCCTGGGCCGGGGGAGTGCCAGCGGTGCTGGGAGCGGGCTCTGGCAGGCTCTGGCGGACGCTGGGGGTGAAGTGTTTCGAGCGGCGGCTCCCGGTGGCTCTCGCTGAGGCTTCAGCGCCGGCCCCGCGCAGCCCGATCGTTCATCACGCCGCATCCCCGGGTCACCCCCGTGTCCCCGCGTTCCTCCTCGTCCCCCCGCCCCTCCCGTGGTCCCCCTCTGGAACCGGCCGGCGCCCGCGGAGGGGCGGAGCTGGGCGGAGGGGCGGAGCCGGGCGGTCGGCGGCGGTCCAGGGGCAGGTGGGATGCGCTCGGTGCTGCCGGGGCTCGGGAGGGGGCGAAAAGGGGGGTCTGGCGGGTTCGCCTTGCCCTGGGTGGAGAGTGCCGGCGGTGCTGGGGAGGGGGCTCTGGCGGACGCTGGGGGTGAAGTGTTTCGAGCGGCCGCCCCCGGTGGCTCTCGGTGAGGCTTCAGCGCCGGCCCCGCGCAGCCCGATCGCTCATCGCGCCGCATCGGCCGCGGGGGCGGGGAGGGAGCACCGCGGGGAGCCACTGACCGGGCCGGCGGGGCTGTCCCTGTACCCAACCCTGCGCCCCCGTCGGGGATCGTCCCGGTGCCTCCCGGTCGGACAGAGTTGGCTGCCCCGTCCCCGGGAGTGTTCCCGGCCAGGTGGGACCGGGCTTGGAGCCAGCGGGGCTGCCGCGAGGTGTCCGGGGCAGCGGGGGGATGGGATGGGCTTGAAGGTCCCTCCCGTCCCAAACCATTTTTGGATCGAATGACAGATGCGATCCTGCCATCCCGGGGCTGGAGCTACCGCGCTGCTGCTTTTCTTTCCGGTCCCCGGCACAGTTTACAAGCAGTGACTCATTAGTCCAGGCAGGAGCCGCTGGGCACAGTCCCTCTCTGGACTGTTCTCTACGTATTCTCTACAGTCTGACACAATGCTCTGGGGAACCGCCCTACACGTGTGGGGAGTGTGGGAAGAGCTTCAGTGACAGCTCCACCCTGATCCAACATCAGCACATCCACAGTGGGGGACGGCCCTACAAGTGCTTGGAATGTGGGGAGAGGTTTCAGACCAGCTCAGATGTCCTCAGGCATGAGCAGACACACACAGGGGAGAGGCACCGACTGCGGGAAGGGCTTCAAGCAGAACTCCAGTCTTGTCAAGCAC
>NW_020886616.1:0-5833 GCF_003945725.1 Corapipo altera
TTTGTAATATGTATGAGGCTAATTATTAAGCTTTTATAAGCACAAAGCACGCAGCAATAAAGTTGGATAAGTTATGATAAATTCTGTGGTCGTGTGTTTTTATCCCGTTGTCTACAACAAATGGTGACCCCGACTTCTCGACTTAAAGAAACGGGGGAATCACAGTTTAATGGCAAGGTGTCGGAGCCTTAGCAGCGAGGCTGGTTGAAAAAAGTCGGCATAAAGAGCGACTTTGGACCTGGAGTGTCGTATAGACGAGCTCTACCATACGTGCTGCTGGACCCTGAAAGGCTGCAACAGCGCACTGATATAGGTATGGATAGGGAAGCAGCACATAGTTTATTTTCTGAATTTTTACAGAAAAAAGGGGTTAAAGATTTAGACTTGAAAAAGGAACTTCCTGGGTTACTTATGGTTATGAAAAAGGGTGTTTTATTAATCCACATACTGTGCATTCCTTAGAGGAATGGCGTAAGTTTGGTGATAAAATATGGGAGGCTGTTTTAGATGATGATAAAGTTGCAAAAAAACTAGGAAAGCTTTGGAGGGTAGTTTATAATACATTGTTGCAACATGAGGCAGAATGCCGAGCGGCAGAGCAAGCACAAAGTATGAGGCATCAGAATAAAGAGTATAAAACTACTGACTGGTTTTCATACAAGCCCTCTCCCCCAGCTATACAAACAGTTTCACTCCCTGCTATGCCTTCTGTTTCCCCTGGGTCGCTTAGAGAAAAGCTGTTAGAGTCAGAGACACCTGCAGCACCTTCTGCACCATCTCCTCAGTCTGCGGTGCTGAAAGAGCCAGATGAGTCTCGGCCAGCCCCTCCTCCTGCAAAACTGACCAAAGAGCCTGTCCCTGGGGCACTTAGTGACCTGGCGGGGGCCATGGCGAAAGAGAGGAGAGAGACCTGGGCTGCGCTTGCTAGGCACTGTATGGAGCAGGGTGATTCTCATGGGCTGCAGGCTGTAGGCTCTCAGGCTTTTCCTGTCATATATAATCAAATAGAAGGGGGAGGAATGACAGCTGCTATTTCTGCTTTAGATTGGAAACTGTTAGCACAGCTACGACGTACAGTTAGTGAATTTGGATTGCATGGGGAGCCGACTAAACAAATGTTAGATTATCTTTGGAGTACACATCTCTTATTACCATCAGATCTTCATTCTATAACTCGCCTGATACTTTCAGAGCATCAACAGTTGTTGTTTAATGCACATTGGCAAGCATTTGTTAACGAAAGTGTAGCTGAACAGCGACCACAAGGAGACCCCCTATATGGTATTACAGTAGATGAGCTAACGGGGACAGGACCATATACTCGAACTGAAGCACAAGTTCACATTGGGCCAGATAAAGTTAGAGAAGCAATGGAGCTTGTTAGAAAAGCCTTAGATAGGGTTAAGGAGCCAGGAGGGGTACCATTATATATGAATTTGAAGCAAGGAAAAAATGAGTCATTTGGTGAATATGTTGATAAGTTAACAGCTGCTATTACTCGAGCAGGGGTACCAGATTATATGAAGGGAACTATGTTAAAGCAGTGTGTGTTGCAAAATGCTACTTCAGCAGTTAAACAATTAATAAGTACAATGGGTCCCTTCTGGACTATTGAAGAATTAATAGAAAAAGCAATGACCATCCCGATAGGTGAGAATGCATTTTTGGTTATTGCTATTCAAGATTTAGCTAAGGGACTTAAGGAACAGGCACAAAGTTCCCAAGCTCAGGTTTTAGCAGCTTTTGCACCCCTTCAGGCAAAGGCAAATAACTTCACAGACGGGAGAACTCGATTAAAATGCTACCGATGTGGAGTCACCAGACATATCCGAAAAGAGTGCCGAGCAACAGGAGTCTGGTGCCAACAATGTCAAAGCTCCACCCACAACACTTCTGCCTGCCGAAGTCGCTCGGGAAACTCACGACGGAGCACAAAGAACTGCAGTGGCCGCGCGCAGACACAAGTCGTTGCTGCAGCACAGATGACTCCAACCAACAGTTTTTCACCGAACAATCCATTTCACGGACAAGAAAGCAGCTGCAACCCGCCACAGCCAACAATTCCGGATTACAACCTGCCACAGCCGACAGTCTCGGATTACAACCTGCCACAGCCGGCAGTTTTGGATTACAACTTGCCACAGCCGGTAGCCTCGGATTGGATTTGGCAACAGCAGTAGAAGTCACCTTGCTATCCACCCAACCTCAAAAGATTCCCACTGGAATTTACGGGCCTTTGATAATAAATAAACAAGTGTTTGGTGCACTGCTGATAGGAAGATCATCAGCTAGTCTTGCTGGTTTGTTTGTATTACCCGGAATTATTGATGCTGATTATACTGGACAGATAATGGTCATGGCATACACCATTTTTCCACCTTTAAGAATTCCTAAAGGACAACGCATTGCTCAATTAATTCCCTTACCACAGTTAATAAAACCTTTGACCAATGACTATCAATTAATGCAACGTGGAAATCGTGGATTTGGTTCTACAAGAGGACTTACCTTACTGACACTGGATTTGAGCAAATGACCAAAACATAAAGTTACAATTATCTAGAAAGATCAAACAAAAACACTAGATGCTTTACTGGATTCAGGAGCAGACTCTAGCATAATAGCACCTCATTGTTGGCCGAAACATTGGCCTCTGCAACCTTCTACTACAACTGTGACTGGCATTGGACGTGCCTCAATTGCTATGCGAACTCCTACTTTAAGTATAGAAGTGGAGGGTCGTGTAGCTAATGTTGTCCTGTCTGTTGTACAACTTCCACCAACAGTACAATGCTTAATAGGGAGAGATGTCTTAACACAAATCGGAATGAAACTCTCCAACGATCACCCTTTGGGGGAGTAGCCATTGCTTGATCTTTCCCAATTCCTATTACTTGGGTTGTTGATACCCCGGTATGGGTTAAGCAATGGCCTCTAAAACGGGAAAGCCTGGAAGCTGCTCATAAACTAGTGCAAGAACAATTTGATCAAGGACATTTAAAACTTTCTACTAGTCCCTGGAATACACCCATATTTGTAATAAAGAAAAAATCTGGAAAATATCGATTATTGCATGACCTGCGAGCAGTTAATTCACAAATGGAAGCCATGGGGGCTTTACAACCTGGACTACCGAATCCTGCAATGCTTCCAATGGGCTGGTCTTTGCTGATTATAGATTTAAAAGATGGTTTCTTTACAATTCAGTTACATCCTCGTGATACTAAACGTTTTGCTTTTACATTACCTGCCATCAATCGAGAAAAGCCTGATCAACGGTTTGAGTGGACAGTATTACCACAAGGGATGAAAAATAGTCCTACCCTATGCCAACTATATGTGGATACTGCATTACAAGCCCTGTGGTAAATGGCCTGATTGTATAATCTATCATTACGTGGATGATATTTTATTCTGTCAACCTGAAGATTTTATGCCCCAGCAAATACAAATAATTCACAAACATTTGGAACAATTCAAATTAATGATAGCAGATGAAAAAATTCAAACGACGGCACCATGGAGATATTTAGGTTGGACTATCTCCCGACATGTTGTTGTCCCACAGAAATTGATATTTCAATCAAAATTACGCACTGTGAATGTTGCACAAAAACTTCTTGGTGACTTACAGTGGCTACATCCTGTAGTAGGAATCCCTGCTGACCTTTTAGTTGAATTGCGACCCTTATTAAAGGGAACAGACCCGGTAACAAGAATTACTGTAACAAAGCACCAACAACACATACTCTAACAAATTTTAGATTGTGTCACCCAAGGCCGTGTCCGGAGGCGGCAGTGGGATCTGCCTTTGGAACTTACTTTCTGGGCTAATAAACGATAGGTCTTAGGGGCCATCACACAGTCACAAACAGAAGTGGGGGAGGATATAGGTGTCATAGAATGGCTATCGACTAGCATACAACAATCTAAAACACTCTTACAAAAAATTGAAATGTTAGCAGTTCTAATAAAAAAGGGTAGAGAGCGTGTAATACAGATTGATGCTCAGGAACCTGTACGCATACGATTACCAATGCAGAAAGATGTTCTTGATTGGTATCTAATTACTAATGATGTTCTTCAAGAGGCATTATTAGGACTATCATGTCCTATAATTACCAGTAAATTGAACAATGTTCCTACAGCATGGATTGGCTCTTGGCACTGGATAACGATCCTAAAAAACAGGATCAACCGATTCCACATGCACGAACAGTTTATACAGATGCTGGCAAGAAATCTCATACAGCTGCCCTCACTTGGGTAGAAAAAGGAGAATGGAAACATGAAATCATAGCAGGAGAACCTACGGACTCATTGCAGACCTTAGAGTTGCTAGCAGTAGTCAGAGCCCTAGCTAGCATGAATAGGCCTCTTAACATTGTTACTGATTCTTTTTATGTAGCAGGAGTAGTAAACCAGATAGAAGGAGCCCTAATTAAAGAAGTTCAGAATAAGAGATTATTTCAATTGTTTTGTCAATTATGGTTGGCAGTAACTAACAGAGACCATGAATATGCTGTCATACATGTACGTAGTCATAAATGGGACATTGGACTAGGTGAAGGAAAGGCTAGGGCGGATAGGTTAGTTTCCATAGCCACAGAGGATGAAGAAGAATTTATCAAAGAGCAGAAAAATCATGAACAGTATCATCAAAATGCTAGAGGATTAAAGAGGATGTTTGATATTACCCTAAATGATGCCAAAAACATTGTGCAGCATGTAGCAATCATAATAGTGGTGTAGGATTAGGTATGGGAGTAAACCCTAGAGGGTTAAAGAGTAATGAAATCTGGCAAATGGATGTCACACATTATGCACCTTTTGGGAGGTTTAAATATATACATATATATATTTGACACATATATATAAGTGACACATATAGTCACTTTATATGGGCTACAGCTCAGACAGGGGAAAAAAGCACTACATGTTAAGAGACATCTATGTGAGTGTTTTGCAGTAATGGGGAAACCTCAACAAGTAAAGACAGATAATGGACCTGCCTATACAGGTACTAGAGTACATCAGTTTATGCAAAAATGGCAAGTGGTTCATCGTACAGGCATTGCTCATTCACCCACTGGACAAGCCATTATAGAGCGGGCTCATCATACTCTGAAAACATATTTAGAAAAACACAGACAAGTTGTAGATATAAAAGAAAGGTTGAGTAAAGTACTATTTGTGTTAAATCATCTTTGCATATTCGGGGACCAAAAGGTTCCCCCTGCAGTAACTCATTATATGACAGAGCAGAAAGTAGAAAGCCCACCAGAAGTATGGGTAAGATTTAAAGATCCACGTACAGGTATTTGGCAAAACCCAGCAAAAGTACTGTATTGGGGTAGAGGTTATCTCTGTGTATCTTCACCACGGGGACCTCTTTGGATACCTGCTAAGTGGACACGAGCTGTGGTGAATGTTCCGACTCCCGACGGCAACAGAAGCGGAACGCAATCGAATCGAGACGAAGATCGGTCTTCTGTTGCTGCCCCGGATACGTGAGCTCAAAAGACTGCCCAAAGAGCTACGATCACAGATATCACAATGTTCTAGTTATGAATCTTATATTCAATTGTTAGATGCACTATATCGCTTTACACTGAAAGACTTTGGAATTTGGCATTGTTTTGCTTGTAAAAAATCAGGATGCTTAGCCTGGGTTGCTATTAAGTGTCGTACTTGCGGAAATAAGTGGTGGATAGAACAATATAATCTATCAGGCATCTGGTGTAAACTTTGTGCATATACAATATTATTAGAAACGTGGTAGTACAAATTACAACAAACCACTGGTCTGCCACTAGCCGCAGCTTCACAACTA
>NW_020886617.1:0-5831 GCF_003945725.1 Corapipo altera
GCAGCTCTTTCTCCAAGCCAAGCAGGTGGGAGTTGGTGCCAAGGAGCTGAAACCTGCAGGTCCAGCCTTGAGTGGAGGAAGCTCGGATTTGCCCAAGGCTGCTTTGAGTCCCAGGGGTTTGATGAGGGAATGGTGGGGTGGGGATAGGAATAAAGTCTGATGGATTCTCAGACATAAAGGGTCCTAATTTTCGTATCTATTCAGACTGAATTAGGATGTACCTGGGATCAATATCCACTGGGAATTGCTGATATCAATGTAAAAAACAGGAACAAAGTAAACAGGCCACAAAAAAGACATCTTTTCTCATGGTTTTATTAACACAATATATCGACTTGGAATACACTTCTGAGATCTGTCTAATTAACCATGAAAGAATTGAAGACTTACAAGTAAATTATTCTCAGGGGCTTGTCTGGTTAAGATGCCATCAGTGAGAAGAGAGTGTGGAGGAATGAGCAGACAAGGAGACCGTCCCTGGGGGCTGGGGAAGCAGGAACTCAGAGTCACTGGTTAGGGGTGGCAAAAGGACTGTGGTGTATTAGTTTGTTTGAATACTTGCCCGAAATAAAGACAAGTAAAACAGGCATTCAAACACTAAAAAAAAAAAAAAATCTTTTATTGCAGTAAGAATAAAAAAAACTACAGGCAAAGAGAATCAAAAGCTAAAAAAGAATACAGAAAAACCTACTTTATCGGTTGGCATTCACACAATACTACAGACAGATTTTATTACAGTATTAACCAGTAAAAAGGGAATTACAAGGATACCAAAAAAATATATAAACCATTTGCTTTCTCGGTTGCTTCCTATCAATAAACTGTGCTTACCCACACAGACAGGCCAGGGCTGCCAGGATCTGCAGCAGCTGGTCGGTGCCCATGCTTAGCAGGCGTCCCCATGGAGCAACACAGTCTCCATGGCAGGATGAGGATCGCTCACCCCAGCAGTCCTGACACCCCATTTCATCAGCTCTACATTACACCACGTAGGGCCAGTACCCAGTATAAGGTGATGCCTGAGTGGCAGCCAAACCCCGCCTGTTCATCACCTGAGAGCAACAGTCTGTGCATGTAGGGCAAGGAGTGAGCGACCCCTGCCCACAGAATCTTCCTCTCACCATCATCTTTCTCACCCCTATTGTGATGGTTTCACCCTAGGCCTTCCTGGAGACCAGCTTGTAACCAGGAAGGAACCAGGAAGGTGATTACGGAAGTATTCCATGCTATTCCTTTACGTAACTGGAGGTATAAATAAAGCCAGCAGGAGGGACCTCACTCTCTTCCTTTTCTGGTGAGGTTCGAGAACGGTGGGTCCCTGTCTTGGTCTGGTTTTTCTGGAGCTGAGGCCTACAGTGACTGCTGTTATCTGCCACGCGTGAGGGGAGAGTGCTGGGTCATGTCTAGCCATCCTGCTTGTTCAAAGGGAAGTGGTGAGATTTTGCTAATTTACCTTCAGTTGGCTGGTTGACTTGTTTGGTCTTTGTCCCTTTTTGTCCTTTTCCCTTCTCCCTCCCCCTCTTCCCTTTTGGGGAGCTGTTTGGGATTTCTGGAGTTGTGGTCTATAGTATTCTCATTGTATATATCTCTCTCATATGTAAAATATATATATATATTTTGCTATAGCTTTGGCTGCTTAAGTCGGTTTTTTCCTTCCCTCTCTGGGAAGCAGGTCCTTGTTGTCAAGTTTCAGGGACTTGGCGGGAAGCCAGCTCGAAACTTGTACACCTATGGACGACCTCTCCCATTGTGTTTCAAGGGTATTTGTGTCCATCTTGCAGTATGGGGCCAAGCCAAGGAGGAACTCAGTTCTGATGATGGGGGACATCTCATTGACTTGCTAAAAAACACAATGGACCTTTCAGTTAACTTGTGCCATAAAGTTACATTGTACAATACTCTGGCTGGTTTCATGTCCTAATATAATTACTTTCTCACCCCTTCATCGATCATCTAAGTCAAAAGTACGCCCTTTATAACTGCTTATAGAACCCACACACCCTATAGGTCCCTGTGCGCCCCTATAAACACCCCTTGCACCCCTACAGACACTCCCAAGCCCTACAGACCCCCACCATTGACACCCACTCCTATAGACCCTCCCCACTTGTCCCTGGTGATTCAGGTAATAGAAATATTGGGGTGGTGTGTGGGGCTCTGTAGGGGTTGTGGGTTCTATGGAGGGGGTGTCTATAGGGGTCAGGGGGGCCTATAGGGGTGGGGGTTGTCTATAGGAGGGCTGAGAGTTTCCAGGGCAGGCAGGAGCCTATAAGGTTCTATTGGTGCCTATAGCAGTTCCCAGAGTGTGTATAGTGTCCTATAGGTGTCTATACCCATTCCTGGGGTTTCTAGAGGGTTCTATAGGTGCCTACAACCGTTCCCGGGGGGTCTGTGGGAATGGCTGGGTGTCTGTAGGGGTGCAGGGGTACCTGTAGGGTTCTATAGGTGTCTATGCCCGTTCCCAGAGGGGTGGGCGGTGTCTATAGCGTTCTATAGGTGCCAATCCCGGTGGGGTCCCACTCCTGTGCTCCCCCCGGCCCTTCCACAGCCGGTTCCGTTTCCCTCCGGAACCATTTCCCTGTCTCATCTCCCCCCCTCTCCCTGCGGTGCCGCCGCTATTCCGGTCCCCCCGTGGTGCCATTTCCGGGTCGTGCCGTCCGCCGGGCCCGCTATCGCCTGTCGCGACAGGGGCGGGGCTCTGGAGGCCGGTGTCGCCTGTCGCGACACGGGGGGGGCGGGGGCGATGCGGGCGAACGCGGTGCGGTGGCTCCGCGCGTGGCCCGGGCCCGGGTACCGGCAGGGGCAGCGGCCGGAGCCCCGAACCCGAGAGTGTTTCTGTTCCCTGGATCACCAGGGACAGGCGAGAGGTCCATGGGGGGCGTCTGTAGGAGCTTTGAGGGTCTGTAGGGGAGCTATAGTGGGTTTAGGGGTGGGTGACTGTGGGGTGGGTCTGTAGGGGTGGCTATGGGGGGATATTTGGGGTGCAGAGGGTCTGTGGGGGTGTCTAGAGGGGGTTTGAGGGTCTGTAGGGGGTCTGAGACCTGTAGGGATATGGAGGGGTCTGTAGGGGTGGGTGATTATGGGGTGGGTCTGTAGGGGTGGCTATGGGGGGATATATGGGGTGCAGAGGGTCTGTGGGGTGTGGGGGTGTCTATAGGGGTGAGTGGGGTCTATAGGGGGTGTCTGTGAGAGGTCTGCATGTCCATAGGGGTATGGAGGTGTCTGGAGGGGTGAGTGGGGTCTATGGGGGGGCTATAGGGGGTCTGAGGGTCTCGGGGGGGGCTGGGTGTCTATAGGGGTATGGAGGTGTCTAAAGGGGAGTTGAGGGTCTATAGGGGTGGGGATGGGGCTATAGGAGTCTGGGTGTCTATAGGGGTGGGGGGGTCCATACGGGGGGGCCTGTAGCAGGTCTGGGTTTTTATAGGGGTGGGACAGATCCCAAATGGATCCCTGGGAGATCCCAAACAGACCCCAGACGGACTCAGGACACACCCTAGACAGATCCCAAACAGATCCCAAACGGATCCTGGGATAGACCTGAGTGTTTTGAGGCTTTTTCCCGCTGTTCCACAGCTTTTCTTGGATGACGCCAAAGTGAAGAACTTCATCACCTGCTTCAAAGGTATTGGAACCCCCCAAGCCCTGCTCACCAGCCTTAATTAGGGTCCCATCGTTAATTAGGATCTGATCCTTCGTCAGGATTTGATCCTTTATTGGGATTTGATCCTTAATTGGGGGAACTGAGCCCCGGGAAGGGGCGGGAAATGTGAGAACCTCCACCTTGGTCCCCTCTCCAGGTGATGTCTCATTTGCATATTAATGACCTCAGTAATTACCCCTCGCTAATTACTCAGTCCCTTTTTAATTAAGCACCTCCTGCTGTTGAGAAATTACTGTTTGCTATTCTTGAATCCAGAGGCAAATCCTCCCTCCTCAATCCTGGGAGCTGATCCATGAATCCCTCCATCCTGGGATCCATAAACACCTTCATCACAGGAGCTCATCCATAAATCCCTGCGGGATCTGGGGGATCATCCACAGGTGAGACCCTATAGATCCACCCCATAGAGCCCCCTGACCCAGAGATCCACCCTGTAGAGACCCCAGTCTATCCCACCTCCCTCCCAGTTTTTCCCAGTCCCCCACAAATCCTCTCCCAGTGCCCCCAAATCACCTTCCAGTGTCGGGGTTGACAGAGAACCTGTCAGCAGCCTGGCAATTAGTGACGAGGAATTTAAAACAACTTTTAGGAAATATTTACTGTAATGCCGGATGGAACAAACGTAATGCAGCCCAGACCAAAGGTCACCAATCCAAATGTGTATAGTGTCACCAACAGCATGTCACAGCATGCACAGTGTCTTCAGTGTCACCAAGAAGAGTGTGTGCAGTGTCTTCTGCATTACCAACTAAAGTATATACAGTGTTTTATGCTTGAGACTTTTGACCAGTTGTGTTGTGGCACGATAGTGTACAAAGAGTATAAAAGAAACACTTGAGAGCAACAAACAGCTTCCTGATCCCCTTACACCTGGACTACGTCTGATATCTGTGTCGCTTTGGCCGTTCTGACTTTATCAGCCATGGGGAGGGGACCCCAAAATGGGGTGAGGACCCCAAAATGTGGCGGTGGTAAAACCCCAAAATGGGGAGGGGGAAGACCCCAAAATAGGGGGGGGAGACGCAAAGTGGGGGGGAATCTAAAATGGGGAGGAAAGCCCCAAAGATGGGGGCAGGAACCCAAAATGGGGAGAGGGGACCCCAAAATGGGGTGGAAATCCCCCAGAATGGGGTGGAAAGCTCCCAAAATCTGGGGGAGACACTCAAAATGGCAGGAGATCCCAAAATGGGGGACCCCAAAATGGGGCCTGAGACCCCAAAATGGGTGGGAGAGACCCCAAACTGGGTAGGGGGGAGAAATGGGGGATGGAGACCCCCCCAAAAAAAGGGGAGGGGCCATAAACTGGGGCTGTCACCCCAAAAAGGTGTGGGGGGAGGAGCCCAAAAAAGGTAGACCCTCAAATGGAGGACCCCAAAATAAAAGGGGAGGGGCCAGAGCCTGGCCAAGAGGGGACACCAAAATGGAGGGGGAGAGGGTACCTTTCACCTCATAGAACTCCCTCAGCCCCACAGGGACAGTTCTGGGCCCTACAGGGACCCCTCAGCCCCATAGGGACAGTCCTGGGCCCTATAGGGACCCCTTGGCCCTATAGGAGTCCATTGGCCTTGCAGGGACACTCCCGGGTGCTATAGGGACCCCTCAGCCCCATAGAGACAGTCCTGGGCCCTATAGGGACCCCTTGCCTCTATAGGGACAGTTCTAGGCCCTATGGGGACCTCTTGGCCCCATAGGGACCTATAGGGCTCCTGGGTCCTATAGGGATTCATTGGCCTTGCAGGGACAGTTCTAGGCCCCATAGGGACCCCTCAGCCCTATAGGGACAGTCCTGGGCCCTATAGGGACCCCTCGGCTCCAGCCCCTCCTCCCAAAAAATGTTCTAGTGCTCCCCCTTCGGCAGTGCAGGAAGGGGGCAGTGCAGGCAGGGAGTGTAGTATAGGCAGGGCTGGCAGTCCAGGCAGGGGGGGCAGTGCAGGCAGGGAGGGAAAAGGCTGGAATGAAGGAGGTTTTGCATGCCCCCCCGGGACACCCATTAACCCCCAGCAGATCCCCATTGAGCCCTCAGCCCCTCCCAGGATCTGCAGTGACCCCCCCGGGACACCCCCTGCACCCACCAGGGCTCCCCCTGATTCCCCCGGGACCCCCATTTCCCCCTCAGGTTCTCCCCCAGGACCCGCCAATTCCCCCTCAGATCCCACCCCCCATTGCCCCC
>NW_020886618.1:0-5829 GCF_003945725.1 Corapipo altera
TTGAGTTGAGTTCATTTCCCCTGCTGGTTAACTTTTAAACCAGCACATTTTTGGCGCCCAACGTGGGGCAGAGTGAGAGACGTCAAAATCACAATTTCATTTTAAACATTCGTCTATTTGGATAGAGAAACTCCCTGATCACCATGTTGTTTGATGCATTCACGTGGATGTTGTATCTGAGTCTGTTCATATTTCCACAGATGGGGTACTATTTACCTGTTTTGATGCTCTCTATAAAACCAGGGAGAGGGATCCAAATTGCTTTATTAGTATACTATATTAATGTCATCATAACATCAGAAGTAATGAGTTTCATTGTAAATGTGTATTCAGTCCTGTTTACCTGTCCTGATTTGGGTTGCTACCTCTGGGAGCTCATTAAAAATCGCACCCAGTCCTTTGGGGGAACAGGGGGGAATGGTTGTTTCCAACCTCTCACCTCCTTCTTCCCCTTCAGACCTGCTACAACAGCTTTTGAAAATATTGAGTTCCCTTTTGACGTTAAGGACAGCATAATGTTATTGTTAGTGTTGCTTTGTCTGCTCTGTACTGTCTACACCATGTTTAGGGTCAGAACAGGACCTTCTAGGGAGGTTGTTTGGACGCCTGCCCTGGGAGCAGATAATGCTGAGTGGCACGGGAAGTGGGAGGACATCGGTCAGTATTTGGAGAAGTTTTCTCCTCCAATGATCTGAAAATTCACCCCTGAACAACTGCAGGATCCTGTTAGCATGATAAGACTGGTGAAGGGAAAATGCTCTGGCAACTCCAGAGATGGCCAGCTCACAGCAAACTGCTGGGCCCTGACCACTGCCTACCGGACACTACTTGACATGGTACAGCACTGTCAGGGGGAGGAGAGCAGGAACAAATCCACAGGCACCACGTCCACCAAAACCACAACTGAGTCAGAGGGAGAAAGAAATTAATCAAGTGGCACCATGTCCACACAAACCATCGAGGAGCCAGAAGAACAACTGAAACCAATAGCAGTCGCTCCTGTCCAGAAAAGGAAATCAAAGACTAAATCAGTCCGTATAGCAAATGATGACGAAGAGGCAGGACCTTCACATCCACCGGAGGAGACAGAGCCAGAAATAATCACTCGGTCCCTATCCCTGGGTGAGCTACATGAACTCCGGAGAGAGTTCACACGACAGGCGAATGAGTCCATTCTGACCTGCCTGCTCCAAATCTGGGATGCCGCAACTAACGATACAATTCTAGATGGGAGTGAAACCAGACAACTGGGATCCCTGTCTCGAGATGTCTTCATTGATCAGAGGATCGGAAGGAGGCAGGAAACTCTCAGCCTCTGGTGGTGATTGTTGTCCAGTGTGAGGGAGAGATACCTTTGTAAGGAGGACCTCCACGTACAGCAAGGACAGTGGAACACGATGGAACAAGGTATCCGGTGCTTAAGAGAATTAACTGTACTGGAGATAATCTTTTCAGAGGATGAAAGATTCCCTAAAAGTCCAGATGGTGTACAGTGCACATCCCAGATGTGGTTGAAGTTTGCACAACTCGGGCCAGAAATGTATTCCCGCTACTTAGCAACGCTGCAATGGAGGGAGGGAGAGGACAAGGTGGGTGCATTGGTTAGTAAACTCAGGATTTATGAAGACACTGTCACCGCCCCATTACTAACCCACGTCTCATCTGTGGAAACCAAACTAGCTGAACATGTCCGAAGCCTGGAAGAGAAGATTGAAGAGGGACACCAGAAGCTAAGAGAAGAAATTAAGGAAGGGATCTTCCATATCTCGCCAGGACAAACAAGAGTCTCTGCTATTAGGAACCAGCATCCCCCAGTTAAGGAGAGAGGGTACACACCACATGGCACTCTATGGTTTTACCTCCATGAGCACGGAGAAGATATGAGGAAGTGGGATGGGAAACCCACCTCTTCCTGAGCAGCCCGGGTACGTGAACTGAAAAGAGGAACAAGTACCACAAGGAACTCTTCAAGGGTAAATGCTGCTCCAGTCTCTCATGGGCAAGACTCCAGACGGTACAGGAATGATGATACGTCTGATCCTCTTGAAGAGACCTCCAGGTCATACTCACAAGAAGAGCACAATGAGTACCATGACCAGGACTAGGGGTGCCCTGCCTCTAGCCAGGTAGAGGAGAGGGACAATCGAGTCTATTGGACAGTGTGGATTCGGTGGTCTGACACATCAGAGCCACAAAGATATAAGGCCTTAGTGGACACTGGCGCATAATGTACTTTAATGCCATCAAGATACGTAGGGGCAGAATCCATCTCTATTTCTGGGGTGACAGGGGGATCCCAACAACTGACTGTATTGGAAGTTGAAGCGAACCTGACTGGGAAGGAATGGCACAGACACCCCATCGTGACTGGCCCAGACACCCCGTGCATCCTTGGCATAGATTACCTGAGGAGTGGGTATTTCAAAGACCCAAAAGGACTTCGTTGGGCTTTTGGCATAGCTACTGTGGAGACAGAGGAAATTAGACAGTTGAACACCTTGCCTGGTCTCTCAGAGGACCCCTCTGCTGTGGGACTGCTGAAGACTGAAGAACAATTGGTACCAATAGTCACAGCAACAGTGCACCGTCGGCAATACTGCACCGACCGAGATTCTGTGACTCCTATACATAAGATGATCCGTGACCTGGAGACCCAGTGGGTGGTCAGAAAGACTAGCTCACCCTTTAATAGCCCTATATGACCAGTGCCTAAGTCCAGCGGAGAGTGGAGGCTGACAGTGGATTACCGTGGACTCAATGAAGTCACACCACCCCTGAGTGCTGCTGCGCCGGACATGCTGGAGCTCCAGTATGAACTGGAGTCCAAGGTAACCAAGTGGTACGCCACCATTGACATTGCCAATGCCTTTTTCTCCATTCCTTTGGCAGCGGAGTGCAGGCCACAATTTACTTTCACTTGGAGGTGTGTGCAGTACACCTGGAATCGACTGCCTCAGGGGTGGAAACACAGTCCCACCATTTGCCATGGACTGATCCAGACTGCACTGGAAAAGGGCAAGGCTCCAGAACATCTACAGTGCATTGATGACATCATTGCATGGGGGAACACAGCAGGGGAAGTCTTCGAGAAAGGAGAGAAGATAATCCAGGTTCTCCTAAGAGCTGGTTTTGCCATTAAACGGAGTAAGGTCAAGGGACCTGCTCAGGAAATTCAGTTCCTAGGAGTGAAGTGGCAAGATGGATGCCGCCTAATTCCAATGGAGGTGATTAACAATATAGCAACCATGTCCCCACCAACCAGCAAGAAGGAAACACAGGCTTTCCCAGGCACTGTGGGTTTTTGGAGGATGCATATGCCCGAATACAGTCAGATTGTAAGCCCTCTCTACCTTGTGACACGGAAGAAAAATGATTTCCAGTGGGACCCTGAACAACAACAAGCCTTTGAACAAATTAAACAGGAGATTACCCATGCAGTAGCCCTTGGACCAGTAAGGACAGGACAGGACGTGAAGAACGTACTCTACACTGCACCTGGGAAGAATGACCCTTCCTGGAGCCTCTGGCAGAAGGTACCTGGGGAGACCCGAGGACGACCGCTGGGATTCTGGAGTCGGGGATACAAAGGATCTGAAGCCAACTATACACCAACTGAGAAAGAGATCCTGGCTGCTTATGAAGGAGTTCGAGCTGCCTCAGAAGTGATCGGCACCGAAGCGCAGCTCCTCCTGGCACCCCGACTGCCAGTGCTGGGTTGAATGTTCAAGGCAAGAGTTCCTTCTACACATCATGCCACCGATGCCACATGGAGTAAGTGGATCGCTCTGATCACACAGCGAACCCGGACAGGGAATCCTAATTGCCCTGGGATTCTGGAAATTATCACCAATTGACCAGAAGGTGAGAGTTTCAGTCTATCCTCTGAAGAAGAAGAGGAACAGGTGACACAGGCTGAGGAGGCCCCACCATATGACAAGCTACCAGCAGATGAAAGGCGATATGCACTTTTCACGGATGGCTCCTGTCGCATTGTAAGGACAAACCGAAAATGGAAGGCAACTGTATGGAGTCCCACACGGCGAGTTGCAGAAGCGACCGAAGGACAAGGCGGGTCAAGTCAGTTTGCAGAGCTTAAAGCCATTCAGTTGGCTTTGGATATAGCTGAACGAGAGAAGTGGCCAAGACTATATCTCTACACTGACTCATGGATGGTGACCAATGCTCTGTGGGGATGACTGGAGCGATGGAAAAAGGCCAACTGGCAGGGCCAAGGGAAACCCATCTGGGCGGCAGAGATGTGGCAGGACATCGCTGACCAGATAGAGAAACTGAGTGTGAAGGTCCGTCACGTAGATGCTCATGTATGCAAGAAACAGGTTAATGAGGAGCATCGTAACAATGAGCAGGCGGACCGAGTTGCCAGGATTAAAGTCTCTCAGGTAGATCTGGATTGGTAGCACAAAGGAGAATTATTTCTGGCTCGATGGGCCCATGACGCCTCCGGTCACCAGGGGAGAGATGCAACATCCAGATGGGCTCATGACCGAGGGGTGGACTTAACCAAATACATTGTCTCACAGGTCATCCATGACTGTGAGACATGTGCTGCCATCAAGCAGGCCAAGCTGGTGAAACCTCTATGGTATGGTGGACGGTGGTCCAAGTACAGGTATGGGGAAGCCTGGTAGGTTGACTACATCACGCTCCCCCAAACCCGCCAAGGCAAGTGCTACGTACTGACCATGGTAGAAGGAAATACTGGATGGCTGGAGACATACCCCGTGCCTCATGCCACTGCCCGGAATACCATCCTGGGCCTCGAAAAACAAGTCCTGTGGCGACACGGTACCCCGGAGAGAATTGAGTCTGATAATGGCACCCATTTCAAGAATGACCTCGTAGACACCTGGTCCAAAGAGCACGGCACTCTTTCCGCATCATATCCCCTACCATGTACCAGCGGCTGGAAAAGTTGCGCGGTGCAACGGACTGCTGAAAACCACCCTGAAGGCACTGTGTGGGGAGACTCTCAAACACTGGGAGCTGCATTTAGCAAAGACCACCTGGTTGGTCAACACCCGAGACTCCATCAATCGAACTGGTCCTGCCCAATCAGAACCTTTGCATACTGTAGATGGAGATAAAGTCCCCGTGGTGCATATGAGAGGAATGTTATGGAAGACTGTTTGGATTAGTCCCACTTCAAGCAAGGACAAACCCATCCGAGGGATTGTTTTTGCTCAAGGACCTGGTTCAACCTGGTGGGTAATGCAAAAAGATGGGGAGACACGTTATGTACCACAAGGGGACCTAATTTTGAGTGAGAATGGTCTGTAATGTTTCATTGTATATATATATATAAGTGTATATAATTTTAAGGAGACATAGTTTTTAAGGGGGTTAATTTGGGCATGACATGGATGGCATAGAATAAGGGGTGGATAATGTCCTAGTTAGAACAACTGGGACCGATTCATCACTGGATGGGTGTAGCCCAAAACTGTGTACTCTATAGTCTTCCATGTCATTTCCCAGAAACTGTTGTCAGTAGAGACCTGCGAGGTGGGGGGATGTTCCTGTCCTCATGTCCTTTTGTGGAATTCCCCTCTCTGAGGGAAGGTCTGAGCACCCTCATATCCTTTTATGGAATTCCCTGCTCTGAGGGAAGGACTGAGCACCCTCATACCCTTTTATGGAATTCCCCACTCTGAGGGAAGGACTGAGCATTCTGACCTGAGCTGGAGAATATATAAACCTGGAGTTTTGGAACCTTTCCACCACTCGTGGGATCCAGAGGAGGACTGCAGCTCACCACTCTCAACCAGACTGCAGCTCGCTGCTCTCGGCCCGACTGAGACCACCACCCTC
>NW_020886619.1:0-5828 GCF_003945725.1 Corapipo altera
GTGGGGGGGGGGGGCGGCGGCGGCGCGGGGGGCACGGACACCCCCCCGTGCCCGCCGAGACGGGCCCCGGGCGCGGCGGCGGCGGCGCGCTCGTCCCCGCCGGGCGGTCTCCGGAGAGGCCAGCGGCGGCCGGGCGCGCCTCGCCTGCAGCCGGAGCCATTCATCCCCCGCCCCTTTGTTCGCCCTGAGAGTAACGCTGTGAATTAAAAGAAATGACAATATTTCGTATCTGCTCGCCCGGCCAGGAGAAGGGCCCTTGAGCCTGGCAAAAATCAGGCGGATCATTCATCGTGCCACCCCGCACCTGTGGGCTTGGCATTGAAAACCCCGCGGACCTCTTCCTATTCAACTTAATTATTCCCCCAAGGCGCACAATGGTTGAAATGGAGCAGGTTGGAGTCTGTTTATTGGTCGTAAATGTTTTTCTGAAGATCTTCTGAATCTCATTGTTAGCTCGTTGTTTGAGGCTGCCCTCTTTCTTTCAGACGAGAGTAGCCTTGGACTTTTCAATTTTCAATCGTAACATCTGCTTAATCGTACGGATCAAAATATGGAGACACAAAACATATGTAATGGTTGATTTGTTAAATCCTGGTAATGAGTTATTAACAAGGGAAAACAATAGGGCAGGATGGTGAGAGCCTTATGGTAACAGAGTCACTTTATGTAACGCCTGACGTTTCCCTTCTTGATAAATGGAACTAAGGTCTGAGCGCCAGGTGATAGCAAGAAAATCAATGTCTTTAGGGGCCGGCACCGAGACTTTTTTTCTATGTGAAAAATTAGGAGACATAAAATTTAATTGGCTGATCAGGGGAAAGCAGTGGTCTTAAGTTTAATTGCCAGTAGGCTTAGCGAGGGAGACAAAACAAGATTTGGGCCTGTTTGTTTGCTTGCATCCCAGCGCCTAGTCCAAGTGTATCGTTGAAAATGTGTTTTATTATAACACATGTCATGCTTTACAGTTCCCATATTGTGTAAAGACAATAGTTAATGGTACATTAAAGACAAGCAAACCATGCCAACACGTCTTGGACACATTGTAAGGGCCTCTCTCTTTGCTCGCTTTAGGCAGCTGCAGTCCAGGACCCAGAAGCACAAAAAGAACAAGTTTGAAATACCAGGTGCATCCGAGAGAACCACGACAGGGATTGATATGTTATAGCCCAGGACATGAACCTAGCAATAAAGATATCATTGCGATTGTTTGCGGCTTCCACGCCATGTAAAGCCGGAGGCGCCGGAGCAGGCTGCTTTCTGGCAGCGGAGGCTCTGCCTCCCCGGGCTCCCCCGGCGCCCTCCGCCAAACCCGAGCACCTGTTGGCCAGACCCCGGCCCCGTCGTGGGAATCGGCTCCCGCCCACGCTTCCAGGTCTCAGCAGCGCGGTTTGTTGTGGAGTTATTTAGGACCATTCCCACCGGCTGCGGGATGCTTTGGAAAGCGGGAGGTTTACCAGGGGACTCTCAACTGGTGTTTGTTCGACCTCGCAGCTGGTACTCGGTGCCAGCGAGAGATGCGTGAATGAAAGAGGGATGAGATCCCGAGCTGGGGAGGCTTCACGGCCCGCGCCTCGCAGGGCGCTCGCCCGACTGCCGGCAGATGAGAGGCCCTGGGAACCGCGGCGGGACGGGTTCACAGTGCCCACAGCAGTCCCTGCCTGCGCACAGCGCTGCCGAGGAGTCACGCACGCCTTCCCCTCCTCTTGCTGGGTGTGCAGGCGAGCGGTCTGACGCTTCCCGTCTTTCAGGCTTAGGTGGGGGGTTGTTGTTTTTTGGGGTTTGTTTGTTGGTGGTGGTTTTTGGTTTTGGGGAGGGGCTTGTTGTTGGTTTTTTTAATGGGGTATTGCCCATTTCGGACAATCAAATAGTCTTTTCACCTGGAGCATCACGAGTGATGCTGGCCACGGAAGGATAGCATCAGCCCGCACACCTAAAGCCCGCCCCTCCGTCCTGGGAGCCTGCGGGAAGCGAAAAGCCTGCAAGTGCCCCTAACATTCCTGCCCATCCCAAGAGGGGCTGGGGCTTTTCCCCCATTTTGTCCTCTTCTACCCCGCTCTGCAGCGGGGATTGCGGCGCTGGGGATGGGGGGGCGGGGGGGGGTGGGGGGAGAGAGGCGGGACAGTCTTGGGACCCGGGCAGGCCTCTCCGCCCCCCCTCCCCAGTGCCGTCGGGGCAGTGCGGCCGCGGAGGGGCGGCCCCCGGGGGAGCCGGTGCGAGGTTTCAGGAGGGCGGCGGGGGCTCCGGGAGCGGGGCAGGGAGGCGGGGAACCCTTGCCCGCGGCGCCTCGGTGGGCAGCGCTGGAAGGTGCAGCTCACGGCCGCGGGGAGGAGGAGTGGCAGGCGGCTGGGAACCGGGGTTTCGTGGCTGTCAGTCGCGCCTTCCTCACGCTGGTCCGTACCGCGCCGAGCCGTGCTGCCCACCAGCAAACCCCCCAAGGCTGCCGCAAAAACTGCGAGCCAGAGTTGCGGGAGCCGCGAGTCCGTCCGGGTGCCTCCGGACGAGGGGACCTGCACAGGCAGTTCCCTCCTGCCCTGTGCGGCGGATTTTGTCGCAGGAGCGCGGCGCTGGGGTGAATGGATGATGAGTCAGTCAAAAGGAGCTGTCAGTCTCTTTGAAGATTGAATTTAAAGGGACTTGCCAAGTCAAGACGGGAGAGTGACAAGATAGAGACCCTGGTGCTTTACATGCGAAGGCCGGCTCTTCCGCTTCATCTGCACCATACTAAAGGATGTGTTGAAGCATTGAATCACAAAAAAGTGGCACGCCAAAGAAAAGGTGCCACATAACAATGATTGTAGTGTTTTAATTGTGGGGGACTGCATCACCAAAGCCAATTGAGACGGACGAGGCTATACACAGAAGGAAACGGTACAACACTTCCATAACTTATAATTAAGCTGAAGTCCGACTAACATTTGACTTTCTAATGAGTGTAATGAGATTACATGCCTGATGGAAGCATTTGTGCAAAAGCGACTTTCTGTGTTTAATGAGGTCCTAATACAGGACAAGATCGAATTATAGGTCGGCTCTTTTTCTCTCTCAAAGAGCCCCGTTTAAGTTCAATGACACCGGTGCCGTCCGCCTCCCGCCCGCTGCCGGACGGGGCGAGGCTTGCGGCCGGTCAGCCCCGTCGCAGCCCGGGATCACAAGGAAAATGAGCAAATAAAAAAGCAATGCCCCCCCCCAACCCCCGCCCCGGCCCAGCCTCGGCGTGTTTGTGTGGGTAAGTAGCTCCTCTAATTGCTATTGGAATAGATCCATGCCATCCGCTCTAGGGAACTAAATGTGTCTAACTAGGTTAATGCAATTAGCATGCATGCAACATATTGCTCCCACTTTGCGGCAGCTTTGAAAAAAAAAGGAGGGAGACGGAAAGATGTACAGTATATGATGAGTTATAATTATACCTTGGCTCACCAGGGCCGTTCCCATCCGCCTGGGCACTGCGCAGGGACAGCTCTGCTCCGGCCGTGGGCCGGGCCGGGCATCTGGGACTCTGCCGGGGGCCGAGCCGTCGGGGCTGAGCCGCGGGTGCCACGGGAAAATTAGCACCTGCGGCGCCGGGCCGAGCCCCCCGCCCCAGCCCCGGGCCGCCCCCCTCTCCACCCCCGCCGGGAGCACTTGCAGCCCCCGGCCCGACCGGCCCCTGCCGCCCCCACCCCTCGCCCCCGGGCAGGTGCAGCACAGCCGTCTCCTCCGCAGCCGGGCACGCTGAGCTGGGGCTACTAGAGCGATTCTGCCACCAGTTGCACGACGGCTTTGCCACACCCCTGCCCCCTCCCCGCTACTAGCGGCATTCCCAGGGCGAGGAGTGTTTCCCAGGCGCAGCCGATGCAAGAACCGCGGAAGGCTCGGGGCAGCCGACAGGATCCCGGCGCGGAGCCACATACCCGCGGGAACCAAGCCTGCCCGGCCCCCAAGCCTGGCCCTTCCCTCACCGGCACTTTTGGGAACAGCTTTGTGAGGCTCCGGACGGAGCACCCATTCCCATAGCGGCGGGGTCGGGGGTACAAGGCGGAGGCGGGGTACATACACCCTCGCAAAGTTGGTGTTTGGGGGCTCGGATCTTCCAGCTGGAAACCACAAGCAGTGCAGAGGCACTGAAAGGAGGGGACCTCCTAGAGGTAGACAAAGACATCAGTTGGAAGCACTTCAGGAGAGGACGTCAAAGGGGAGGAGAGAAGGGGAAAGTATGCCCCCTCCCGTCCCCGTCCCCCCGGCGCTATAAGAGCAGCCCGAGCCGGCGATGGGGCAGAGTGGAGTCAGCACCTGTGCCGAGGGTGCCACTGGGTCCCGGGGCTCAACCCGCCTGGGGACCAAGCCGGGAGTTCATCCTCGGGGTGTGGTGGGGCTCTCGGCAGCCGCTTCCCACAAATACATTGCTCCACAAGGAATAATTCGGTTTATTATTAACAAACACAGGAAGAGTCCACGTGCGGCAATAAATTATTTTCACAGGTTCTGGTATATTCCCGCCCCCTCCCCCAAGAAAAAAAAAAGGTGCTGGTGGAATAAACCTATTGCATATCTTAAAAAAAAAATAAATCAGGATAAATTATATAAATTATATAATCAAAACAGACGATTCTACCTCATTATCACTACTCCATAATAAATAGATAAATAAAGTTGATTGCCCTTAGAGTCTGAATCTTAAATTCCATTTACAATATAGGTCTCTACATACAGCATGTACAGAGAGGGCGGGGGTGAGGACCACCCGCGCGGCGCCTCACGCCACGAAGTCAAAGGGGGGCTCGTTCTCGATGTCGTTAACGGAGGGTTTGTTGTTCACCTTCCGCGGGTCCTCGGGGGTCCACACTTTGGCTGTCCGGATGATGTTTTGTTCCTTGAGCTGCTTTTCATCAGTCCACGACAGCGAGTGACCGGCCAGAGGGGGGAGTCCGTAGTCGGGGTCGCTCGGGGAGGGAGATCCTGGGGGACAGGGGGGAGAAAGGAAGGCAAGGGGTTATTGCTGGGACCGGCATTCCTGCGGAGCGCGGACTCAGGCTGCGCTGGGCCGTACCGGGCCGTGCCGGCCCGCCACTTACTTGTGCCGCGGTGGCAGATGATGATTTTCTTGGGCTGGCTAGAGCTCTCGCTGCTGGCGCTGCGCAGAGGCAGGTCGGACTGCACTAGCTCGCTGAGGAAGTTGATGTAGCCGATGGCCAGGCGCAGCGTGTCCACCTTGGAGAGGCGCTTCTCGTAGGGCAGGGTGGGGATGTGCGAGCGCAGCCCCTCGAAGGCGTCGTTGATGGACTGCATCCGCCGCCGCTCCCGCACGTTGGCGGCCTGGCGGAGCTGCTGCAGCTCCGCCTCGGAGCGCACCCGCCGCCGCCGCTTGGCCGAGCCCAGCGCCTGGAGCCGCCCCCCGGGGGACAGCAGCGCCGCGCCCGCCGCCCCGCAGCACTCGTAGGCGAAGCCGGGCGAGGCGGGCGACGGCGGGAAGGCGGCGGCCGGCGCCGGGCAGCGGTAGCCGCCCTCGGGGTCGCCGCCGTCGCGGTAGTACTCCTGCAGCTGCCGGCTGAGGAAGTCCACGTCCGGCTCCAGCAGCCCGTCGGCGGCCAGCGCATCCCGCGGGGGCGGCTCGGAGAAGAAGTCCTCCTCGTCGAAGTAGGGGGGCGAGGAGAAGGAGTCCAGCCCCCCGGGGAAGTGCTCCAGCAGCACAGCCTCCATGCTTCGCCCGGCCCCGGGCGCGGACGGGGACGGGACGGGGCGGGACGGGGCAGGGGGACAGCCCCGCGGGGGACGCGCCCGCAGCCGCTGTCGCCGGCCCGCTGGGCCGAGGCGCCCCGGCGGTGGCGGGGCCCCCGCCCCTGCCCGCC
>NW_020886620.1:0-4305 GCF_003945725.1 Corapipo altera
AGCCGCTCGGCCACGCCCCTCACGGCGCTCTGGCCCCGCCCCACCGCGAACTGGCCGAACAGGGACAGGGACAGGAGACCCCTCCAGAGGGGGAGGGGCAGCACCCGCCGGGACCCCCGGAGCAGCTGAGGGGGGGGGAGGGACAAGGGGGGTCACCCTCGGGGACCCCCGGACCCAGAGAGTGACCCCATAGAGACCCCCGGACCCATAGAGACCCCCCCGGACCCAGAGAGTGACCCCATAGACCCCCGGACCCAGAGAGTGACCCCATAGACCCCCGGACCCATAGAGACCCCCCTGGACCCATAGAGTGACCCCATAGAGACCCCCGGACCCATAGAGACCCCTCTGACCCCATAGAGACCCCTGGACCCATAGAGTGACCCCATAGACCCCCAGACCCCATAGAGACCCCAATGACCCCATAGAGACCCCCTGACTCATGGAGTGACCCCATAGAGACCCCTGGACCCATAGAGACCACCCTGACCCCATAAAGACCCCAATGACCCCATAGAGACCCCCTGACCCATAGATTGACCCTATAGAGACCCCTGGACCCATAGAAACCACCCGGACCCTATAGAGACCCCATAGAGACCCCCTGGACCCCATAGAGACCTCCTTGAACTCATAGAGACCCCCGACCCATAGATTGACCCCATAGAGACCCCCAGACCCATAGAGACCCCCCTAACCCCATAGAGACCCCCTGACCCATAGAGTGACCCCATAGATTCCCTCCTGCCCCATGGATCCACCCCATAAATCCTTCTCGGCCCCACAGATCCTTTCCCTGCCCCATAGATCTGCCCCACAAGCTCCTCCCTATCCATGGGGCAGGTGAGGGATCTACGGGGTGGATCTATGGGGCAGGTGGGGGATCTGTGGGGCGCAAAGGGATTTCTGGGATGGGGGAATCTATGGGGCAGATCTCGGGGTCAGGGGGGGTCTCTCTGGGGGGTCTCTGTGGGTCAGGGGGGTCTCTGTGGGGTCTCAGCAGATCTATGGGGTCTCTGTAGGTCAGGGTGGATCTATGGGGTCTCTGAGGGGTCGGGGGGGTCTCGGGGGAGTCTCTGGGGGTCAGGGGGGTCTCTGGGGGGTCTCAGTGGATCTATGGGGTGTCTATAGGTCAGGGTGGATCTATGGGGGTCTCTGAGGCTGGGGGGGGGTCTCTGTGGGTCAGGGGGTTCTCTATGGGGGTCTCTGGGGGTCAGGGGGGGTCTCTGGGATCTCTGTGGATCTCTGGGGTGTCTGTAGGTCAGGGTGGATCTATGGGAGTCTCTGAAGGGTCAGAGAGATCTCTGTGGGGTCTCTGTGGGGTCTCTGTGGGTCTATGGGGTGTCCGTAGGTCAGGGTGGATCTATGGGGGTCTCTGAGGGGTCGGGGGGTTCCCTGGGGGTCTCTGGGGGGTCAGGGGGTCTCTGAGGGGTCAGGGGTTTCCCTGGGGGTCTCTGGGGGGTCAGGGGGGTCCCTGGGGGTCTCTGGGGGGCGAGGGGGTCTCACCATCTCCGCGTTGTCCACCAGCCAGGGGTGGGCACAAAGCCGCAGCACCAGCAGGGCCCGCACCAGCTCCCACCCCCCCAGTGCCCTCAGCGCCCGCCCCTCCCTCATCCGCACCGCCAGGGACCCCCCCGGGGACCCCTCCCCACCTGGAGACCCCCCCGGCCCCATAGAGACCCCCCTGGATCCCCCCAGCCCCATAGAGAACCCCCCGGGTCCCCCGGGCCCCATAGAGATCCCCCTGGATCCCCCCAGCCCCATAGAGATCCCTCCGGGTCCCCCCAGCCCCATAGAGACCCCCATGGACCCCCCCAGCCCCATAGAGACCCCTCCAGATCCTCCTGGCCCTATAGAGATCCCCCTGGACACAGCCAGTCCCATAGAGACCCCTGGGGTTCCCCCCCTACCCCCTACTCTATGGGTCCCTGGACCCATAGAGACCCCCCTGGGTCCCCCCTGCCCCATAGAGACCCCCCTGGACCCCCCCTGCCCCATAGAGACCCCCCTGGACACGCCCAGCCCCACAGAGAACCCCCTGGACCCCCCCTGCCCCATCGCAGTGCCAGGGGGATAAATGCACCCCTCCTTCTCCCCCTCTTCTGGGTCACTAATTAACAATGGGGTTAATTAGTGAGGGATTCTGGGGGAGGGGGCGCCCCTCCCTGACCCTCGTCAATGATTAACGAGGTTTAATGGGTAATTAATGGATTTAGGAAAGTGGGGGAAGAGCCGGTACGGGGGTTGGGGGGGGGGGGGGGGGGGGTGGCGGGGCGGGGGGGGAGGGGGGGGGGGGGGGGGGGGCTGCGGGCCTGGGTGGGGGTGTGGGTAGGTTATGGGGGCAGGGGGCATCCTGCTCACCCCTCCCTTGTTGCTCATTAATGAGATTTAATTAATTAATTAATGGTTTTAATTGAATGGATAAGAGTTTTATAAAAACAGGGCGGGTTATGGGGCAGACGGAGCCCGCACGAGGGACAAAATGGGGGGAAACCCTGAGTGGACAAAATGGTGGCAAATCATGAGGGGACAAAATGGTGGCAAATCATGAGGGGACAAAATGGGAGAAAGTGTGAGGGGAGAAAACGGGAAATTGTGAGGGGATAAAATGGGGGAAATTGTGAGGGGACAAAATGGGGGGAAATCATGAACGGACAAAAAGGGGGAAATTGTGAGAGGATAAAATGGTGGGAAAACCTGAGGGGACAAAATGGAGGGAAACTGTGAGGGGAGAAAATGGGGGGAAATGGTGAGGGGAGAAAATGGCGGCAAATCATGAGGGGATAAAATGGCAGGAAAACCTGAGGGGACAAATTGGAGGGAAAGTGTGAGGGGAGAAAATGGGAGAAAATGTGAGGGGAGAAAATGGAGGGAAATTGTGAGGGAAAAAAATGGTAAAAAAACCTGAGGAGAGAAAATGGCGGGAAACTGTGAGGGGACAAAATGGAGGGAAAGTGTGAGGGGAGAAAATGGGGGGAAGTGGTGAGGGGACAAAATGGTGGCAAATCGTGATGGGATAAAATTGGGAAGAAACTGTGAGGGCACAAAATGGAGGAAAATTGAGAGGGAAGAAAATGGGGGAAATTGCGAGGAGAGAAAATGGAGGAAAATTGTGAGGAGAGAAAATGGAGGGAAATCATGAAGAGACAAAATGGTGAAAAAACCCGAGAGGAGAAAATGGTGGGAAACTGTGAGGGGACAAAACGGGGGGAAAACCCGAGGGGACAAAATGGAGGAAAATCGTGAGGGGAGAAAATGGGGGGAAACTGCAGAAGGAGAAAACGGTGGGAAACAGTGAGGGGACAAAATGGCAGGAAACTTAAAGGGACAAAATGGGAGAAAATGTGAGGGGACAAAATGGGGGAAAACGTGAGGGGACAAAATGGTGGCAAATCACGAGCGGATAAAATGGCGGCAAAACCTGAGAGGACAAAATGGAGGGAAACTGTGAGGGGACAAAATGGGGGAAATTGTGAAAAAACAAAATGGGGGCAAAACCTGAGGGGACAAAATGGAGGGAAACTGTGAGGGGACAAAATGGGGTCACTTATGGGGCGGGGAAGGGTTTTGGGGTCACTTACGGGGCAGCCCCTCCCCTACCGCTCATTAATTAACTACCACACCTCGTTAACGACCCGTTTATTGATTTTCAGCCGCAGCGGGACGTGATGTGGGGCAGATGAGGGACCTGTGGGGCAGGTAAGTGATCTATGGGGCAGGTGATGGATCTATGGGGCAGGTAAGGGGTCTGTGGGGCAGGTGAGGCCTCCATGGGGCAGGTGATGGTTCTATGAGACAGGTAAGAGACCTGTGGGACAGGTGAGGCCTCTATGGGGCAGGTGATGGTTCTGTGGGGCAGGTGAGTGCTCTGTGGGGCAGGTGAGGGCTCTCTGGGGCAGGTGGGCCCCGCCGCGGGCCAGGTGTGGGTCAGTAGTTGCCGCGCTCCTGCCGGAAGCCACCTCGTCTCAGGTACCCGTCGCCCTTGCGGTACCCGCCGTCCTTCTGGTCTGCGGGGCGGAACCGGACAGGTGAGCAGGGGGTGGGGCCAGGTGTGTCCCAGGTGTGTGCCAGGTGTGCCCAGGTGTGTGTTGGGTGTGCCCAAGTGTATGAGGTGTGCTCCAGGTGTGTGCCCAGGTGTGGCCCAGGTGTGCCCGGGTGTGGGTCTGGTGTCCCCAAGTGTGGCCCAGGTGTGCCCAGGTGCCCCCCAGGTGTATCCCAGAGAGATCCCACATACCCCAGGTGTGCCCAGGTGTATCCCAGGTGTGCCCAGGTGTATCCCACATACACCCCACATACCCCAGGTGT
>NW_020886620.1:4315-5694 GCF_003945725.1 Corapipo altera
CCCAGGTGTGCCCAGGTGTATCCCAGATACACCCCACGTACCCCAGGTGCCCCCAGGTGTACCCAGCTCCGCCCCGGGTGCCCCGCCCAGGTGTGCCCAGGTGCGCTCACCCCGGAAGTACCCCCCGTAGGCGCCCTGGCGCTGGTCGAGGACGCGCTCGTTGTTCTCCACCAGGTTGCCCAGTTTCTCGGCCAGCTGCAGCGCCAGGTTCTGCGTCGCCGTCGGCTCCGTCCGGTGCATCATCACCGTCGCCGTCGGCTGGTCCAGCGAGGCCTGGCCCGGGAGGGGGGGCGTGGCCAGGTGAGCCCCGCCCACACCTGGGTCACACCTGTGCTACAGGTAACCCCGGAACCGCCCCCCGACCACACCTTGTGACTGTCCCACACTCGGCTCAAGGTGATTCACTCTGGTCTCTGGTTGGTCCAGAAACACTGAGGGGGGGTGTGGTCAGGTGAGCCCCGCCCACACCTGGAGCACACCTGTGCCACAGGTAACCCCGGAACCGCCCCACAACCATCCTATGTGTGTTTCAAGATGCTCCTCCCACCCCTTCTCTCCGCTCTCTGGTTGGTCCAGAGACGCCTGGAGGGTGGGGTCAGGTGAGCCCCACCCACACCTGGGGCACACCTGTGCCACAGGTAACCCCAGAACCATCCGAAACCTGCCCCAAACTGCCCCACACCTGGTTTAAGATGTTCCTCCCCCCTTTCTCTCCTATCTCTGGTTGGTCCAGGAGCAGCAAGAGGGCGTGGCCAGGTGAGCCACACCCACACCTGGGCCACACCTGTGCCACAGGTAACCCCGGAACTGCCCCACGATCACCCCATGCATGTTTCAAGATGCTCCTCCCCCCCCTTCTCTCTGGCCTCTGGTTGGTCCAGAGGTGCCTGAGGGGGCGTGGCCAGGTGAGCCCCGCCCAGCCCCCGGCCACACCTGTGCCACAGGTAACCCCAGAACCACTCGAAACCTGCCCAAAACTGCCCCACACCTGTCTCAAGATGCTCCTCCCCCCCTTCTCTCTGGTTGGTCCAGGGACACCTTGGGGGTGTGGCCAGGTGAGCCACACCCACCCCAGCCCCACACCTTGCCACACAGGTAACCCCAGAACCACCCCAAACCTGCCCCAAATCTCCCCAATTTCCCCACCCTTTGCCCCTCCCTCACCTGCCCTGCCCAGACCACGCCCTCCCCAGGCCACGCCCTCCCCAGGCCACGCCCCCCTCACCATGAGCTCCTCCCCGATGATCATCTTGCTGATGATGCCGTGCACCGTGGGCAGGTCCAGCTCAAACATGGCCGCCAGCGTCTCCATGCTAATGAGGGAGGGTGGGCGGGGTCACTGGGGCCACGCCCAGCACACCTGGGCCACGCCCACCTCA
>NW_020886620.1:5704-5828 GCF_003945725.1 Corapipo altera
TGCCAAAGTGAGCAACTGTAAATCAAATATGGCCGCCTACGCTAATGAGGAGAGGTGGGTGTGGTCAGAGGGGCCACGCCCACCACACCTGGGCACGGCCACGCCCCCAGGCCACGCCCCCCCC
>NW_020886621.1:0-5149 GCF_003945725.1 Corapipo altera
CCATGAAGTTCCAAAGATATCCCAGGGTTTGTTTAATTCCATGAAGTCCTGCATCTGAGTGCCCCTCAACCTGCTGCAGATGTACTGGTTCCAGCACATCCAGTTCAGGTGTGACAGGCTGTTCCCCGCTCCTCTGAGCAAGAGGAGCAGGAGGAGGGACACAGCAGAGCTCTTCTCACAGAGGCTGCATCTCCATGTAGTTCAAAGCAGCTGGGAGATGCCATGCCACGTCCAAGCTTTCTCTGGGGAAGGTGCTTCTCCCATGCACTGCCTCGTCACAGCCCCTGACAAAAACCCAAGTGGTCTTTGTCACCAGCACAAGTGCTCCTGCTGCCAGCAGGGATGCTCCCCAGAACAGGCCAGGAGAAGCTGACCCAGGCTTCTGAGCCCGGAGGGATGTTATGCTTCGTGTGCCCATCGACCATTCTCAAAAGCATGTGCCCTGAAGGAAAATTCAGCAGTCTCCCCCTGGCAGCAAAAGAGAAATCTGGAAGCTTTGGCTTGTGGGGGGAGATGGCAGGCCCATGGAACCCCTGGGCCCCCTGGAAGCAGAAGAGCTGGAGGCATTGAGGGGAGTGAGACTGTTCCCCTTGAGAAAGGTGGAGATAACTGCACATTCCCATGGAAACAGCCCTGAGAGCTGGACAGTGCAAGGTCAAGCTGTATAACAAACTGCAGGTGTTGCATTCCTGGGTGTTTTGCAGGAAAATGTTCATAGTGTGTGTGTATGGGAAAGTGGAACTTGGCACCTAATAAAAGGCTGCCTGCTGCTCTGAGCAGGCAGACATCCCTTTGTCTCACCATCCTCGTGTGTGTTGTGTGTCTTCTTCCCCCCTTGGACCGGGACCCCTTCGACAGATACCCAGCGACAGTTGGTGCCCCGGTGGACCAGACGAACAGAGAAAAAAGACTGTCGACTATTGCCTGGGTCGTAGGGGTATCGCGGTCGGAGGCAGGTGAGCTGCAGGGCGAGGTGCAGCGGGGTCTCGGTACTCAGGAGCTGTATAGCAGCGGGGTGCGCTGCAGGACCCGGGTCCGATTTTCTCTACACCTGCATACGAGTGTTTCTGCCGCACTTGGAAGGCACAAATTGCCTGGGAGGCCTGGGTGCATTTGGCACTTGTCAGGCGCAGGTGGGCTCCTGAGCATTCTTCTAAGTCACCATGGGGCAGACCATGAGTGCAAACGAAAGGCGTGTGTTTATCGCCTCTAAAGCTTTGTTACGGCGTTTTGGTGTTAGACCGACGAAGCTAAGTTATGTCGCTTGTTGCTTTTGTGTCTTCGGACTGAGAGGAAGGCTGCTTTGCCTGGGAGGACATTAGAGTACTAAAGAAGAGGGGCCGGGCGGAGCCGAAGAGAGCCAAAGCGGGACCGGAGGTTGCGGAGCGGGGCCGGGGGCAGCCAAGCGGCCCCGCCGAAATGGACGCACTGCTAGAGACTCGGCAGCACTTGTCCAAGATGATCAAGGACAACTACGGCATGGATGTGCTGCTGATGGCCCGGGAGACGATTTTATGACCACAGTGGCTGGATTTCATCTTAAGGAACTTTCTACGTCTCCTCCGGACGGTACCGCGCCTGTGTACCCAGCGACGGGTGCCTGCGCAACCGTGTCTGGTCCGCTCGCTGCGGGTGCCTGCGGAGCGGCGCAGGGTCCGGCTTCGGCGCTGCCGAGTCTATCTGTGCCCGCGCGGGCAGCAGCAGCCGTGCTGCGGTCCCAGCGGCCGCGGCCCTGGGTGCCAGCAGACTGGTAACAGCTGCGGTTTCAGGTGCTGACTCTGGCCAGAGCGGCCCCGGACCCGACTCTGAGCGGTACAACCACACATGCACCTGCGGCGGCCGTTCAGCCGCGGGCCGCGGCGCGGCAGACGGCGGGGGGGGTCTGTTTTCCCCCACGCTGCCGACAGCCATGGTCTCCAGCGGTGTTACGGAGGGGTAGCGGGCTGGCAGCGGCGGCTGCGGTGTCAGGCGGTGCAGGGGGGGGGCTGTCTGTGTTCTCCCCTGTTCTATAGTTCTCCCCCCCCCTCCCACCTCCTCCCCGGAACGTGTCCATCTGCAGCTGTTCCTTCCCTCCTATCGTTCTTTCTCAGCAGACCATGTAGATAACTTGCGACATAAGGAGAGCAAAGGCAATTTGACTTTTCTTTCTGATTTTTTTCTCCGAATGAACGCTATTCCCCCTCCTCCCCCTCCCTCCCTCCCTCTCCCCCGTCCTCCGATAAGTGCAAGTGAAAGCTCCCTTAACGAAGCAATACTTGCTTCCAGGGGGGCCGAGTGCTCAAGAGAAACAGCAGACGCAGGGGGGGGCAGGGGGCGGGAGGAGGTGAAGAAGGGAAAACTAAATGCAGAAGTGGTTCTGTTATGACAAATAGAGTGTCCTTGCTCTATGAAAAAGGTTGAAAATTTTCAAGGTAACATCCTGTCCGTTCCCGTCGTATTTGTCTTTTGCATGGAGAGTTGTACAAGATTTACAAGTTAATATTAGCAAATATACCATAAATGCCCTTTAAGTTGTGAGACTGATGAGAACTACACAGCCAATAACAACTTATGATGTGTGTGTGAATGATGAATGACTGAGGTGGCCACCTGAATGCATGAGTGGAAAAAGATTGTGTGAAAGAGAGAAGCTACATGAATGTGTAACTGTGTAAACTTACAAATACTTTCTGCCGGTGTCAAGATTTTACAGGGATGTGTAACATGATTCTGTTGAACCATAGTGACTCCTTATTTGGAATGGTATATGAGTTCTTCAGGTTCCCATCATGAGTAATTCCGTTCTTATGAAAACTGGTAAGGTTTTAGATATTTCAAGACTAGCCCTGTCTGGCTAGCCATATGATCTGGACTGAAGTTAAATAAGAGATTCTTACACAAATTTAGTGTTCTATTTCATCCTTGTTTCAAAGGTTTATAGTGGTTAAATCTCAGGTGGAGACTTTCCCCTGGTGCTGTTCTTTTTTCATGTGTCATGCTGTCCATGGGCTGTAGCTGTGTGGGCTGTGCAGAAGGCAGAGTCCTTTGACCTTTTCTGTGTTTTCGAGGGTTTAAATCAAGGTTTGTCGATGTTGCTGCCCTACTTGATCAGTCTGTTGTGGGGGGGCCCTGCAGACTGTCAGGGCCATCCTGCGTTCTTTCTCAGAAGCATCAACAGCGCTACAGATAGTGTGTCTCCAGGCCTCCTGACTTGAGACCAGAGTACACCAGTTATGTTGATCAGTGTGGCCAGGGCTGCGATGTCGTTTCAGGGAGTCCTTGTGTCTTCTTTTCAGGGCTTCGTTCATACGGCAGCTGATGGCAATATTCATCGTGAAACATCTAGTCCTTCATCCTTGGGATGTGCCCTGCCTGTGGCAGCTGTATTTTCAGAAAAATGTCCTCAATGCTTGTGACTGCTGCTTGTTCTATACCAGACATATTGATCACATAATCTGACTGGTGGATGTTTAGCATTGTACGAAGGCAGCATGGGTTAAGTGCCTTGTTAATCAGCCATTCTAGTAACACAATTGTGAGATTTTGGGATTTTTTGTTTATGTTGCAGTCATTGATGCTAACTGTACGAGGCAGATTTGTGCTATGGTCTCCACACCTTATCCTCCACTGACAATTCCTAAAGGGACACGAATAGCTCAATTTGTATCTTTTCTGAGTTGTGTTCCCCAAGCAGAGCCTCGTGAGCGTCGGGATGGAGGATTTGGTTCTACTGATGCACCACAAGTCTTTTGGTCAGTGCCAATCTCTGCACAACATCCACAGCTGACCTGCACTCTCTACGATACTTGAAGCTTGCTGTCAGTTGTCCAAGCAGACGAACTCCTGCATTCGGGACCTGACGTAACTATCATTGCATGGACATCCTGGCCGGCCTCCTGACCTGTTGTCACGCCAGGGGGTTGGGTTGTGAGACTAGGAGGTACTGCTCAGAATTTTCTTTTAGAATATATAGATCCTGTGAGATTTCAGCAGTGGCTCATACCTACAGAACAGCTGTTGGCTCTACAACAGCTTGTTAAAGAGCGACTTGATGTTGATCATATTGAACCATCTCAGAATCCTTTAATCACCCCTGTCTTTGTGATAAAGAAAAACATCTGTGAAATGAAGACTGTTGCATGGTCTCAGATGGGTGGTGCGGTCATGGTTACCATGTCAGCATTGGTTTATTGACCCCTTCTATGCTTCCTGCTGTATAACCCATTGTTATTATTAATTTGACAGGTTGTTTTTTCACAATCCAGTTAGACCCCAGTTATAGAGAAGAAAAAATCGCATTTTCAGTTCCATCTATTAATTGTGCAGAATCTTACAGGTGTTATACATAGAAAACCCTCTCCCAGGAAATGAAAATATTCCTACAATTTGTCGGTGGTTTATGATTCCAACATTATCTCCTGTAATTTTCTGGCTGTCTTTTGTTGTCATTATATAGGTAATATTTTTGCTGGCTGTGGCCACTGAGGATCAGTTGGGTGTGTTGGACGCTGAAACCAGAAAGAGTCTACAATCTTTTGGCCTGATAGTTGCTCCTGAGAAGGTGCAGCGAAAGGAACCCTGGAAGTATTTAGGGTTCAAAATTACACGAAAAGCAGTCATTCCTCAGCCAGTACAATTGGATATTAATGTCAAAACTCACTGACGTACAAAAGCTATTAGGGTCTTTGAATTGGATCAGGTCCTATTTGTAAATGGCAAACACCCAGCTGGCACCTCTATTTGACCTACTCAAACATTCTGACAATCCTCAGGAACCAAGGGGAACTGACTAAAAGAGCGGTTCAAACCATCCAGCGAGTAGAGCAGGCCTTACATTCTAAATTTTTTTTGTGAATTGATCATTGTTAAATTGTCTAATTTTTTATTTTTGCAGATCACGGTGTTCCTTTTGGGGCATTGGTACAGTGGTTTGACCATCGGTCTGATCTACTGCACATCATAGAGTGGCTATATTTTGCCTTATCGGTCTCAAAAACTGCTCCTGGATTGTTTGAGCTCATAACTCAAATCATCATTGAGGTTAGAAAAAGGTGTGTAGAGTGTTCCGGCAGAAATCCAGCATGCATTGTTGTACCTGTACAATTTTGCTACTTTGAGTGGTACCTTGAAAACAAATGTGAATTGCAAGCTGCTTTAGCTGGGTTCCACA
>NW_020886621.1:5249-5827 GCF_003945725.1 Corapipo altera
AATTCCGATTGGACAAAAAATACTACGCAGCGCAGAACCCCTCGATGGTCTTACAGTCTTTACGGATGGCTCGGGGAAAACAGGTAAAGCTGCGGTAGTTTGGAAAACAGAATGTGGATGACAACATCAAATTGTTCATCAAGAGGGTTCTTCTCAAATTATGGGATGTCAAGCTGTAACTCTTGCTTTTCAGTTATTTCCTATTCGGTCTTTAAATGTTATTACTGATTGTGCATATGTTGTTAATTTATTACAGCAACTCTATCAGGCAGTGTTGCGTTGTCCATCTCCAGGTCTTATTTTTCAAGTTTTGTTCGAGCTCTAGAGAACTCTTTTGCAGAGACTTGTTCCTTATTTTGTGCTACATGTTTGCAGTCATACCTCTTTCTGAGGTTTCTTCACAGAGGGTAATGTCTGGGCAGATGTTTTTGTTTTTGCTGTCGCTTTGAGACTTGTTCCTAACATTCACCAGCAAACTGTATTGTCTCATTAGTTTTTTTATTATCAAGGTGCAGAAGCTTTCAGATGTCAATTTGGCTTGACTCATTCTATTGCTCGCTTAACTGTTGCCTCCTGTC
>NW_020886622.1:0-5827 GCF_003945725.1 Corapipo altera
TCTCCTCATGCATGAGCAGACGCACACGGATGAGAGGCCCTTCCGCTGCACCGACTGCGGGAAGGGCTTCAACCGGAACTCCACCCTCATCACCCACCGGCGCATCCACACCGGGGAGAGGCCCTACAAGTGTGGGGAGTGTGGGAAGAGCTTCAGTGACAGCTCTGCCTTTACCAGACACCAAAGGACCCACCAGTAAGGGAAGCCCTACCAGTGCCCCGACTGCAGGAAGAGCTTCAGCCGCTGCTTCCACCCCAAATGAACCCCCTGATGGTGAGGCGACCCCTGGAGTCCAGTGACTGTCAGTCCATCCCTTTCCACCACAAAGGGCCAGTCCCCTTTCCCAGGGGCAGCTTCTTCCAACAGAACCCTTCTTGGAGGTTGTGTCGAGATTCCTGCCTTGGCTGGGGACCCCCCGAGGTCACTGCTGGAGGTTGAGAGCAGAGCGTTGCTCTGGGGGAGTTCCATCCATCTCTAATTAAGAATTCTTGCTTTTGTGTCAGCTTGAGTAGAATGGCTTCAACAATTGCTTTAGTGTAGAGCACTGTCCTATCTTATCCTGTACTCCTGGTAGTTTTAGTGTTTCTCTTGTGCAGTAGATAATTCTGATGAAGGTCTTTTGTCTGATCATTTGTAACCCTAAATAATTCATTGCTATTAACAGGTCTGATTTGCCATCATTAAAACCTATGGAACAAACGTGTTTCAGTTACACCTCTGTAATTCCTCTAAACTTAAAATATTGGCAAGATTCAAGGCTGAGATTGGATCCAGGAGCCCCCAGCACCCCACAGTAAATTGGGAGCTCAGGGGAACCACCCCGTTTTTCAAAACCTGGTGCCCAAAGACCCCCATGGGACCTTTGGACCCACCACACTACCGCCCCCTTTTCCACCCTCTCCCTGTTCCTCTCACTTTTTCATGGTCCCCTCAATCTCCAGCCCCTTCCAGGATCATCCTGGGGGTCCCAACCCCCACTTTTCCCCTCCTCTCCCACCCCTCCCACATCAACCCCTTACTCCCCAGCCCCCTCATGCTCAGTTTGGGGGTCCCACCCTCCCCTTTCCCCACTCTTCTGACCTCTCACACCCATTTCCCATCATCCTCAGTGCCTCTCCCCCTCCACTTTTGAGAGGTCCCACTCCCCTCCCACTCAGTTTGGGGTCCCACCACCCCTTTTATCCCCTCTGACCCCCCTTTTCCCACTGACCGCCCCCTTCCCACCCCCCACTCACCTGAGAGCTCCTCGCCCGCAACCAGGGGGGTTCCCAGCACCACCAGTACCCAGAGAAGTCCCCCAGAAACAATTGTGCAGGGTCCTGGGTGGGCTCTGAGTGTGTTTAGGCAGTCCTCCAGAGCCTGTGTGGAGGTTTAGGGGGTTTCCAGCACCTTTCGAAGTGTGCTGGGTGCCTTATTGAGGGGTTAGTGCCCTCCCAGAGCCCCCCCAGAGCGGGCTGACAGGGGGAACACAGGGGGTCCCCATTCCCGATCCATCCTGGGGCCGGTTCTGCCCCCCCCCCAAACTCGGCTCTCACCCCTTGGAATTCCCCCAAACCCCTCCTCAACTGCCCCCCAATGAGTGGGACTGGGGAGAACTGGGAAGCTTTCCTGGGATCACTGGGAGCAGCCGGGCGGAGGCAGAGTGACAGCAGGGGAGGGGAGGGACGCACAACCCCCCCAAAATTCTCACGGAGATGGCGGGGAGTCCAGGCTGGGCCCGAGGTCTTGGGGAGGGGCTGCGGCCGCCGCCGTGCTCAGGAGCTCTGTGGGGAGAGAAAAGGGGGTGACACCGGGGTGGGGGGTCCCCAGGGGGGCACAGACGCTCTGGGGGGGACACATGACCCCCTGGGACCCCCCTCACCTTCTGGCACAGGTAGAAGCCGAGCCCCAGCGCCAGGGAGACGAAGCCCAAGAGGAAGCCCCCGGCCCCTCCTTGGCAGCAATTCCTCAGGCTGATGGAGCCCAGCAGGGCCGGGGCTGCCGGCGGTGTCCGATCCCGGCAGGAAGTGGGGAGGGCCCGGCGGGGTCTGATACAAATAAATCAAGGCAGATCTCTCTTTCTTTTACCCCCTGGGCAGTGACCATCAAGAGCTGTCCCTGCTTCACAGCAGAAGCTGCACACACTTCAACGAAGTCTGTGGAAGAATCTGCTCTAGGAAAGTTGGCCCTGGGCTTTTATGCTTTGTCACTGATGGATCTCCAGTCACATCTTCCCAGGCCAGTGAGCAGCTGATCTGTAAAACTCTGCTTCCAAAAGCAAGATGTGTGTTGGAAAGTTGGGAAACCAGGTTGGTTTTGGCACAATTCAACACTAAACCAACCCCTTGGCACCAGCAGTAACTCCCCACAGAGAGCTTGCAGTGCTTGCATTCTCTGATGAGATTCTTTTCCAGGTAGAACATCCTGCTACAAGGGGTCTGTTACCACCTGCCCCAGAAAGGGGGGGGTAACCCAGGTTCTTATTAATAAATCCCTTGGGGTGGATTAGAGTGAAATGACACTGAATAATTGCTGTTTGAAAACATATATAGATAAGGTTTATTTTAGAACAATTTTGTTTCAAAGCTAAACAGGTATGTTGCCATTTTGGGTGTTATCATCTCTATCTCTCATCTACAGCAATATGGCATAAAGAGAACCTTTAGGGGAAAATGCATAAGGGAGAGAAAGGAAAGACAGGATAAGGGAGAGTAAGGGAAAGCAAAGCTGAGTGTGGAAAGCTGTCTATAGTCACTGCCCACAGGGTCCAGCGATGGAACTTGGGAGTTGCAGCTCCAATGTCTGTCAGTTGAAGTGGTGACCTTGATCCATTGGGGGTGGGGGAGGGAAGCCCCCACACTCCAAGAAGTTATGAGTTATTATATCCATGGATGGTGTCCCGGGCCATGCCACAAACCCCCAACATCTCCTGGGCCTGTGCAGAGTTCCCGTGAGGGGCCTGGGAAAAGGGTTTTTCCTGCCTTTCAGGATTGGCAGAGGGGGGGATGGGCTTTGATGGGCCATCAGAGGTCTAATGCAAAAGTCCTGCAGAAGCCTGCAAGAGTCCCTTGGCAATCCTAGAATGCACAAATCATGAACTGTTTCAGTCTCTGACACCACCCCATGATTTATGCATTCAATAATTTCTCTTCTGTGGTCGTTCACTGTGAATCTTCTTTGTGAGCGGTGCCTTTCGTGTAGTGGACAGAAAGAGAGAAGAGTAAAGCAAAGGAAGAGAGAGCACAAATCTTTTCCCAATGCAATGCAATTCCCCCAAAACCCCGAAACCTTACAGTAAAATCGTAAGCATATGGGACATAACAGGATCTCAATATCTACAATAAAATTTCCTAACATTAACAAAGTTACAAACATCAGGATTTAATACTGACACAAATCTAATTTTCATTAGCCACAGTCTCCACCCCATGAGTAATCAGGGTATCCTTTAATGCGTGGTGAGTGTGAGGGATTCTATAATAATGTGGTTATTGATATATATTCTATAATAATGTGGTTAATGACCCTCTGAGGCAGAGGGTCAATGCATATAATACATATTTGTATGATTCCAAATATGTATAAACTCTTGTATCAACTCCCAGGCTAAATTTGATAGAGTTTCTTGATTCTCAGTTGATCGAGACAGAATTATACATATCTAAAAGCTTCTCCCAAGCCAACTTGTTTTTCAATAAAAAGACAAAATAAACTTGGCAAAAATTAAACTAGCAATACATAAAAGGACTTGTCTTACACAATCTTACCAGTGAGTTGCTCATGATAAAAATACCATAAGTCAACAATTATTAATAAGCTGATAATACAAGCAATTTTGAGACTAGAGGAGACACAAACACAACATCTGTGGTAAACTTATACATATTTCAAAACTCCTGAGACAAAAATACACAGAGACGTGCATATCACAAAGTTATTAAGATAAAAACACAAACACATGCAAACCATCAGCACTGCAAAGAACAGTACAACTCTCCAGTCCTGTTGCTGCTTCGTTTTCTCATGGCATCCTTGTAAACTGATAACAGAAGCAGTTGTGGGGGCAGTTCTCTCTTCTGCCCATTGCAGCAATTGAAAGCTTTATCGCTCTCACACAGTTTGATCTCATCTGCTGGCAGGTTCCTGCAAAAAGAGGAAATCTGGCCCACTACGGACCCATTATTAAAAAGAAGGAATTATCTATTTACCCAACTCCTTTTCTTATCTGGCATGATGCCACTAGGGCAGCAATAATGGAGAAGCCTGGAACATGTTTTCTCCAAAAAACAAATAAACCCAGAGCATGCTGGAGCTCCTTTTTACACCTCAGCATCTTTCTTTGCTCTAGGGTGGCCAAGGTGTCAGAGGGAATACACATTGCTACTTTTTCTGTGGGAATTTGAAGTCTCAGACTTTCCAAGTGGGTGATAGTATTTGTCTGGTCCACTGTGGTGACATCAGCAATCTGAGCAATGAATTCAGCTTTGTTATGTCCAGCAGCTATTTGTGAGCCAGTGTCAGCACCGAGGTAATTCACTGTCAGCTGCCACTGTCCATTAGGTTCATGGACAGACCCCCTCCCCCCGGGATAGTTTAGCAATCTATCTATCTATCTATCTATCTATCTATCTATCTATCTATCTGTAGGGTTTAGTTTAGAACAATTTTGTCTCCATGTAAAGTAGGTTTGGGGCAGTTTTGGCTCCTGTCCATAGTGATATAAAACCATAAAAATAACACTTCCCCTCTCTGGCTCCAAGCCCAGCCTGTCCCCTCCAGGGGTGGGTGTTCCCCCCTCTGCCCCAGGCGGTTCCATTGCCCTTGGGCAGCAAAGCCCCCACTGCTTCTGCAACTGGAGAGTGTTGGAGCCATGGACCATTAACATTCCAGTCTCTCCCAGCTCTGCATCCCAAAAGTCAAGAGGGTTCAACCTGTCACCTCAAAGTGGATCAATCCCACTGAAAATGGCTCAATCCCACCCCAAAATTCCTGTGTCTCTTATTTTCCCTATGTAATTCTGGGGCTGCCAGTGCCACCCCTCAGCTTTCTGCAGGCTGAGGCTTGGCCTTGCGCTTTTGCCTTTGCTGGATTTCTTTATTTAATATTTATCTCTCCCTGAAAAGAAAAATATGGAAGGATTTTGATAATCTGGACATCTTTAGACCATCTGGACAAATTACAGTTTGTGTGTTGGAACGGAACATTTTCCACGTTTAATCATTTGTTCCCATCCCTCCCAGGAGGGAGGACACTGAACTCTTCCACAGAAACAGAAAACTAGTAACAAAAATTCAGAGACTACTGAAAATGAAAAATACTTTTTGCTCACAGGTGGCCCTTTCATGTCCTTCTCTTCTGCCTTCTTGCAATCGATGTTATCCATGGCAGCAGTTGCCTAGATGATGGCCAAAAAGCATTTAATTCCTTTAGAATCATTCCAGAAAACTGATATTCACAAGTGGAGATTTGAAACTGCCTCAGGGGAGCACATTTGGAGAAAAGGGTTCCTCAGTCACTTAGAAAATTTGGCTGAATCTGCTCGTTGTGGACCTGAAACTCTTAAATAAATAATACAAACCCATCCTGCATCCTTCCCAGGGGAGTATTTTTATCCCCAGATTAAGATATTCTCCAGGGATTTTGTCTCTACACAAATCAATGTTCTCCTGGGAAAAACATCAAGTATATGAGACAAGTAACTGTAAAAACAACCAACCCACCCACTCCCCACACAAAGAAAAGCCCAAGAAAACTCCAAAAACTTGCTCAAATTAAATAAACCCCTGGAAACCAGGCTTTGAAGCATTTCAGAATTAGTTAAAATAAATGAGAAATCAGCCCTTCTACC
>NW_020886623.1:0-3254 GCF_003945725.1 Corapipo altera
AGCACCCCCTAATTAATGGGGTCTGTTAATTAATGGGGTCTGTCTGTGGCGCTGGGCATCCCCAAATTAATGGGTGAGCACCCCCTAATTAATGGGGTCTGTTAATTAATGGGGTCTGTTAATTAATGGGGTCTGTCTGTAGGGCCGGGCATCCCAAAATTAACGGGTGAGCGCCCCCTAATTAATGGGGTCTATTAATTAATGGGGTCTCTTAATTAATGGGGTCTGTTAATTAATGGGGTGAGGCCTCTTTGGGGTCTGGTTTTGGGCCTTTATCCCATTCCTGAGGAACCAGAGATCCCAAATCCCTGTTTTTGGGCCTTTATCCCATTCCTGAGGGGCCACACTTCCCAAATCCCTGGTTTTGGGCCTTTCTCCCATTCCTGAGGGCAAACACTTCCCAAATCCATATTTTTGGGCCTTTCTCCCATTCCTGAGGAACCAGAGAATCCCAAATCCCTGTTTTTGGGCCTTTATCCCATTCCCAAGGAACCAGAGATCCCAAATCCCTGGTTTTGGGCCTTCATCCCATTCCTGAGGAACCACACTTCCCAAATCCCTGTTTTTGGAGCTTTCTCCAATTCCTGAGGAACCACACTTCCCAAATCCCTGGTTTTGGGCCTTTCTCCCATTCCTGAGGAACCAGAGATCCCAAATCCCTGTTTTTGGGCCTTTATCCCATTCCTGAGGAATCACACTTCCCAAATCCCTGTTTTTGGGCCTTCATCCCATTCCTGAGGCACCACACTTCCCAAATCCCTGTTTTTGGCTTGGAATGCCCTTGTTTTATGGGATCAATCCCAGTTCTGGATTGGGAATTTTCCCCTCTCTCCCTGGGCCTTTATCCCATTCCCAGGGTGACCAAAAATCCCTATTTTTGCCTCGGAATGACCCTGTTTTCTGGGATCAGCGATCCCATAATCGTTGGGAATCGTTCCCTCTCTCCCTGGACCTTCATCCCATTCCCAAAAAACCACAATTCCTCCCCCCAATCCCTATTTTTATCTTGGAACCACCTTATTTTCTGGGATCAACCATCCCAGTTCCGGCACTGGGGGGTTGGGAATCACCTCAGGAATATCCACGAAATTCCGGGATCCCTTCTGGGATCTTCGGGAATGCTGGTTTCCCATCTCCCCGCGATCCCACGGGCCGGGATGATCCCAAAAAAATCCACCCTGGGAAACATCTGGAGGAACATCTGGAGCGGCTCCACCCCCTCCCCCCCCTCCCCCTTTTCCCCCCCTTTTCCCGCTAAATCCCCGCGGCGGATTTTGGGAATATCCCTTAAATCCCTGATCCCGCCGCCATCCCGGAGCCTCAGGAGGGGAATCCTCCATCCCTAAAAATTCCTGGAGGAGGAGGAGGAAGGATCCCCCCCATCCCTAAAAAAATTCCCGGCTCCGGGAGGGGGGAGGAGCTGCGGTGAGTTCCCGGCGGGATTTTGGGAGCAGGGGGCGGGATTTGGGATTCGCTCCCTCGGAGGGAGGAGGGGGGCGGGAATTTTGGGATGCGGCGCTTCGGGAATACCCGACTCGATCCAGGAGCCATTCCCGATTTTTCCTCGTGGATCCAGGTTTTCCAACCGGTGTTTTTCCAGCCGCAGCCGAAGATTTTGGGGGAGGGGGCGGGGATGGAACCGGATGTTTTCCCTCCTTTTTCCCTCCTTTTCCCCTCATTTTTCCCTCATTTTTCCCGGGAATTCTGCGCCCCTTCTCCAACCCCGAATTCCCGCCCTCCATCCCGCTTTTCCCAGGGATTTTTGGGGCTGTTTTTTGGGATTTTTTTAGGGAGATTTATTCCCTTTCCAGGGAAAAAAAAAAAAGTGGGAACTGAGGCTTTTTTTTTTTTTTTTGGGAAAGAAGGAACCCTTGGAAAAGGCTGGTTTTTTTGGGATTCCCTGATTCCCTGGAAAGCAGGAATTAACAGGGAGCTGCTGGCCGGAATCCAAGGAATTCCAACCTGCCAGGGATCTGTGATCCTCATGGAAAACCCAACCCTGCATTCCCAAAAATTCCCCTCCCTCCGCATTCCCAAAATCCCCCTTTCCCCCATTCCCGTTATCCCTCGGGATCCTCTTTGGGAATGACCCTGGGGGAAAAGCTCTGGAATATCCGGATTTTCCCTTGGAATACAGGCCTGGAAAACATCCAGGAGCTGGGAATCTCCACGGGATATTTGGGATGAAAGGTTCTTTGGGAATGCTGGGGATTATCCCTGTTTTTTTTCATCTCCCTGTTATCCCTCGGGATTTTCTTTGGGAATCACGGATCGTGACTCTGGGGGAAGCTCCTACTCCGGAATATCCGGATTTTCCCTTGGAATACAGGCCTGGATGTCCCGAGGCTGGAATTCCAAGGAATTCCAAAAGGGCTGGAAAGGGAGAGTTGGGCCCTGCTTGATCCCATCTTTTCCCAAATCCAGGGATTTCTTCCCTGTTCCTTTTCCATAAGTTTTGTGGGGATTCACCTCCAGGTCTGTTCCCAAATCCAGGGATTTTTCCTGTTGCTTTTCCATAAATTTTGTGTGGATTCACCTCCAGGTCTATTCCCAAATCCAGGGATTTCTTCCCATTGATTTTCCATAAGTTTTGTGTGGATTCACCTCCAGGTCTGTTCCCAAATCCAGGGATTTTCCCTCTTCCTTTCCCATGGAAAAGTTTGGATTCACCTCAAGGTCTATTCCCAAATCCAGGGATTTTTCCTGTTCCTTTTCCATAAGGTTTGGGCCCTTCCTGTGATTCCAGGATTCCATGAATTCCAGGAATTCCATGAATTCCCTGCTTTTTAAGCTCTTTCCAGGTACTGGAAATGTCCCTTCCATCCCAAAGAATCCCATAATTCCATGAATTCCCTGCTCTTTCAGCTCTTCCCATGGATTCCTGGATTCCCAGAATTCCAGGAATGGGATGATCCTTAAGATCCCTTCCCATAATTCCATGAATTCCCTGCTCTTTGAGCTCTTCCCATGGATTGAGTGAATCCCATTCCCAGAATTCCAGGAATAAGATGATCCTCAAGGTCCCTTCCTATAATTCCATGAATTCCCTGCTCTTTGAGCTCTTCCCATGGATTAACTGAATCCCATTCCCAGAATTCCAGGAATGGGATGATCCTTAAAGTCCCTTCCCATAATTCCATGAATTCCCTGCTCTTTAAACTCTTCCCATGGATTGAGTGAATCCCATTCCCAGAATTCCAGGAATAAGATGATCCTCAAGGTCCTTTCGTGCACTTCCATGAATTCCCTGCTCC
>NW_020886623.1:3264-5820 GCF_003945725.1 Corapipo altera
GGATGATCTTCAAGGTCCCTTCCCATAATTCCATGAATTCCCTGCTCCTTAAACTCTTCCCATGGATTGAGTGAATCCCATTCCCAAAATCCTGGATCCCAAAGGATCCCGTAATTCCATGAATTCCCTGCTCTTTAAACTTTCCATGGATTGAGTGAATCCCATTCCCAGAATTCCAGGAACAGGATGATCCTCAAGGTCCCTTCCCATAATTCCATGAATTCCCTGCTCTTTCAGCTCTTCCCATGGATTCCTGGATTCCCAGGATTCCGGGAATGGGATGATCCTTAAAGTCCCTTCCCATAATTCCATGAATTCCCTGCTCTTTAAACTCTTCCAATGGATTTAGTGAATCCCATTCCCAGGATTCCGGGAATGGGATGATCCTAAAGGATCCTGTAATTCCATGAATTCCCTGCTCTTTAAACTCTTCCCATGGATTCCTGGATTCCCAGAATTCCAGGAATGGGATGATCCTTAAGATCCCTTCCCGTAATTCCATGAATTCCCTGCTCTTTAAACTTTCCATGGATTGAGTGAATCCCAATCCCAGGATTTTGGGAATGGGATGATTCTTAAAGTCCCTTCCCGTAATTCCATGAATTCCCTGCTCTTTCAGCTCTTCCCATGGATTGAGTGAATCCCATTCCCAGAATTCCAGGAATAGGATGATCCTCAAGGTCCTTTCGTGCACTTCCATGAATTCCCTGCTCCTTAAACTCTTCCCATGGATTCCTGGATTCCCAGAATTCTGGGAATGGGATGATCTTCAAGGTCCCTTCCCATAATTCCATGAATTCCCTGCTCTTTCAGCTCTTCCATGGATTGAGTGAATCCCATTCCCAGGATTTTGGGAATGGGATGATCCTAAAGGATCCTGTAATTCCATGAATTCCCTGCTCTTTAAACTCTTCCCATGGATTCCTGGATTCCCAGAATTCCAGGAATGGGATGATCCTTAAGATCCCTTCCCATAATTCCATGAATTCCCTGCTCCTTAAACTCTTCCCATGGATTGAGTGAATCCCATTCCCAAAATCCTGGATCCCAAAGGATCCCGGAATTCCATGAATTCCCTGCTCTTTAAACTCTTCCCATGGATTAACTGAATCCCATTCCCAGAATTCCAGGAATAAGATGATCCTCAAGGTCCTTTCGTGCACTTCCATGAATTCCCTGCTCCTTAAACTCTTCCCATGGATTCCTGGATTCCCAGAATTCTGGGAATGGGATGATCTTCAAGGTCCCTTCCTGCAATTCCAGGAATTCCCTGCTCTTTCAGCTCTTCCCATGGATTAACTGAATCCCATTCCCAGAATTCCAGGAATGGGATGATCCTTAAAATCCCTTCCCATAATTCCATGAATTCCCTGCTCTTTGAGCTCTTCCCATGGATTCCTGGATTCCCAGAATTCCAGGAATGGGATGATCCTTAAGATCCCTTCCCATAATTCCATGAATTCCCTGCTCCTTAAACTCTTCCCATGGATTGAGTGAATCCCATTCCCAAAATCCTGGATCCCAAAGGATCCCGGAATTCCATGAATTCCCTGCTCTTTGAGCTCTTCCCATGGATTGAGTGAATCCCATTCCCAGAATTCCAGGAATGGGATGATCCTTAAGATCCCTTCCCGTAATTCCAGGAATTCCTCCAGGAATTCCTCATGGAATTCTCCTCCTTGGCCATCCCCGTTTTTTAACCCCGGGGAAAAATCCCGGCCTGGGCTCGGAATTCCCGGCGCCTCCTCTTCCCGAAGACCTTGGAATTGGTCCAGGAAAAAAAAAAACAACCTGGATCCCTTCCAGCTCCGAGGTTTTTGTGCTGCCCTTGGAGCCTTTTTGGGAATTTTTCCCAAGGTTTTTGTGCTGCCCTTGGAGCCTTTTTTGGGAATTTTTCCCGAGGTTTTCGTGCTGCCCTTGGAGATTTGGGGATTTTCCACAGTGTCCTCCAAAGTTCTCCCACTTCTTTCCCTCCTATTTTTCCCACTTTTCCTCCTATTTTTCCTACTGTTTTCCCTCTTTCCCTTCCATTTTTCCGCTTTCCCTCCTATTTTCCCACTGTTTTCCCATTTTTCCCTCCTATTTTCCCACTGTTTTCCCTCTTTCTCTCCCATTTTTCCCTCTTTCCCTCCTATTTTTCCCACTTTCCCTCCTATTTTCCCCCTTCTTTCCCTCTTTCCCTCCTACTTTTCCCACTTTTTCCCTCCCTTCCCTTATATTTTTCCTACTGTTTCCCCTCTTTCCCACATATTTTTCCACTTATTTCTCACTTATGCTCATATTTTTCCCTCTTTCCCTCCCATTTTTCCCACTGTCCCTCATATTTTCCCACTCTTTTCCCACTTTCCCTCCTATTTTCCCCACTTCTTTCCCTCTTCCCCTCACATTTTTCCCACTTATTTCTCACTTTCCCTCCTATTTTTCCCACTTTTCCTCATATTTTTCCCACTTTTTTCCCACTTTTCCTCATATTTTTCCTACTCCTTTCCCACTTTCCCTCCCATTTTCCCACTTTTCCCCCACTTTTCCTCCTATTTTTCCCACTTCTTTCCCTCT
>NW_020886624.1:0-5819 GCF_003945725.1 Corapipo altera
TTCCTGGAATCAAGAAAAGATTTCAGTTTCACTTTTATGAGAATATGTTTTCCTGTATTAAAAACAAGAACTTTATTTAAATGTAATAACAAAGGGCACTACAAAACATGACCAGAGGTCTTGGCTTTGTTATTTCAAACATTGAAAAACTGATGTTGAAAAAACACAATGAAATAATTCCTCGTTTTACTTTGCTTGCATGCGTGGCTTTTGGTTTACCTGCCAAATCATGTTTCTCACAACTCACAAGTTTTTTCACTTCAACTCTTCCAGTTTTCTCCCCAGTCCAGCTGGTAGGGGAGAGAGAGAGTGAGCAGCTGCCCGGTGCTTAGTTGCTGGCTGGGGTTAAACCTTGACAGCATGTGAAGAGCAGAGAAAACCAGCAAGCCTCTTACAGACAGCTGTTTTGCTCTCATCTCTCCTTACAGTCCAGGCTTTGAAAATGGTCCACACAGTGATATCACTGTCAGAGCAGGAGGTATCCATGGCCTCCGCATGGCCTTCACCTCCCAAATATTCCCAACATCCAGTGTGTGCCAGAGTTGATCAGGTGGGTTTGCTGGGTGCAGTCATGGGATGCTGCTGCCTGCTCGAAGGTCTGTGTGTGGGGTTGTGGGTGGGAGTGCACTTCTCTCAAAGATGCTGATAAACCAAACTTCATTCCCCAGTAACTGTATAAAATATAGAAGAAGAGGAGTTTGAATTGGTTTTGATCCTCAAACTCCGATGCTGGGAGGTTTTTTGTGGTGTTAGGAGGGCTTTGCTTATGGTAGCTGGTATTTCTGGAACAGGTACAGGAGCAGAGTCACATGAAAGGGCAGAATATAACAGTGACCACAGAATAGACTTGCTTGCCATTACTTAAAAAAATGTTTATTCATAAGCTGAAAACAGGTATGGAGGAGCCAGCAATAATGCTGTTTGATGAAATGTATGTGAAGATAATTATCTGTTTGTGTAGAAATGTGCTTGATTCCCAGGACCGCTGAGCAAATTAGTAATGAAAAAGCAACAGCAGCTTAAGCTGGGTATTAAAATCATAGCTATAGAATGAAACAAAGGAAACAAGCCACTGCAGATGAAGGGTAGTAAAGTGGCTCTGCAATATCTTAAGGAAAAAAAAAGTTTGTCTATGGAATTTGACCTGTTTTCTATTCTTCTTACAGAACCTAAACCCAGGACCTGAAAGCAGAAACCACCTGCAGCACTAAACTTGCAGTATGGGAGCTGCTTGGGTTTGTGTGTTATGTTTTGAGCAAGGAAGGTTGAGATGCTTTGGTTGCTTAACTGTGGTTAAACACCTGTCCTGATTCAGTTTGTTGGTTCCACTCTGCTGTTTTGGGTAAGTGCTGCATACCCATTGTTTATCATACACTGTGCTCACCATGGAGTTTTATCCTTTGTGGTATCACTTAGTGGGGAGAAAGGTCACACTGGGCTTCAAGTTTAACAAAGATGTGAAAAGCTGTAATTCCTGTCAGAGGGTAGATCGGTTGTAGGGATGCCAGAGCTGGGGAAAAAAATCCCATGACATAACTTTAACTCTTCCAAAAGAATAAAGGGAATTAGAGGAGGCTGAGTCCTTTCTAGCTGGGTGATGGAGGCAAAGGAGTAGGACTTGCTGTAAAACTAGGGCTTTGGGAGAGCAGCTGCTTCCCTCTGTTGGGACAAAAAAAAACCAACTTGAAAAATGAGTGAATGTCTCAGGCAGGTGAAGGAGGGTAATTTTTATAGGTTAGTTAAACGTAGAAATTTTTTTTAACTTTTTCATATAATCATATAGTTTTGGAAAGCGCAAGGGACACATCCCTCCTCTCTCAATGCAGGCCGGGGGCAGGGAGGGATGAGGGGTCCCTGCAGGAAATGTCAGGAGAACTTAGGGGAATAAAACTTGTTAGTACGTCCCGAACTCGCTCCATGGTTCCTGGGGCTGTACCTCAGAGGGATTTGGGTTGCTTGCCTCCAGACCTGCCCCACGTTCCAGGGTCGCGGTTCCCTTGCTGGGCAGGGGCTCTCCCCTTCGCTGTGGCAGCCGTGCTGACAGGAATCCGGGAGTCTCCCTTTCCATATTGTATGTTGTGGGTGGTGCCCGGTCGCCCTCTCTCGGAGCTGTTCCGCGCTCCAGCTTCGTGGTTCCCGTGTTGGACCGGAGCTCTCCTGTTGCCACGGCGACTGCCCTGCCCTGAGAACTGCTGGCCCTCGACGGCTGCGGCTGCAGCCGCACTCGTGAGAGCTCCCCTCTGTGAACTTCACGTGTCGCCCGCTCGCTCGGCCACGGCTCTGCTCCGGCTGCATCGCGATCGCGTGACCTCAGTCGGGACGGCGCTGCCGTCTCGGTAGCACAGAACTGAGAGGGTGGTTTAGGTCATGTTTTTTCTGCTATTTGTTTGGGGAGTTTTTTGTTTTGTTCTGTTTTGTTCTCAGTTTTTAGTAAAACTGTTATTAATTTTCCTACTTCACTGCGACATCTCGTGATTTCAAAAAAATTAGTGATTTAGAGGGAGGGAAATAAATAAAGAGAGGGTTTGACCTGATCAGAGGTCCCACCTCCTGAAACATATTGTCAGTAAACCAAGACAGTAGTTAAGGAGAAATTATCATTATGTATCACCAGTATGTGCCCAGAGCACAGTCCTCTGTTACAAAGACATTACAGCTGTGACCACTCTCTTCTATCAGCTGCATCACTGTGGCCCTGTGTCTTTTCCAAGGGAAAGCCCTTCTGGAATTCCATCTATACAAACCGTGAGTAGAGCTGAAGCAACATATACTCTGCAGATGCCTGTTCTTGCCTCAAAATAACCCTGGCTGGAGAGGCTGCTAGGAAAGGGATACTGTGGATTTTTTTGTCCCCATAGCACTTTCTGGCATGTAAAATAATTGTTCTGTGTGAGCTCCTACTTCTCCATTTCAAAAAGCTCTGCATATGTCCTTCCTTGAGAAAGGAGGCAGCAGAGCTGAAAAAGGAGTCTACATCTTGGTGTGGAAAATAAGTGCTTCCAGAAGATGATATGCTGCACAGTTTTTCTGTGGCCATATAGGAATCAGAATGTGCCAAATCACTTGTGCAACAAAAGACAGTGTAGATGGTGAGCTTTGCAACATATTGCTGGGAAGTAACTCCTGCAGTTTTGATTCCCCAGCTCTTCTTTTAGCAGGAGGGAGAAAAGGAAGGGATTTGACTTGGAGGCAGTTGTACAGCATTAGTATTTAGGGCTGCTTACAGCACACTTACAGACTTTGGTCACCAACCCCCCTCCTTCCCAGGGTCACAAATGCTCTTCTGTCCCTAGATGTATTTTCAGTCCTCCTGGCCCTCCAGCTGCAATCTGCCTCTTCCTCTTCCTTGCTGGTATTGATACTGGGCACAGTGGCATGCAGGTAATCACAAACAAAATGTGCATTTCCTTTCCATGTCATGTATTTAGCTGGCTCTATAGTTAAGCATATGGAGCAGAAGTCAACTTGGGAATGAATTTGCTGATCCGGTGCTGATTGGGCAGCCCTTTGTGTTGCATGGCCAGGTTTTGGTAGCAGAGGGGGGCTATAGGGGTGGCTTCTGTGAGAAGCTGCTTGGAGCTTCCCCTGTGTGTGACAGATCCAATGCCAGCCAGTTCTGGGATGGCCCCACCCCTGGCCAAGGCCAAGCCAATCAGGGATGGTAGTAGTGCCTCTGTGATAGCGTGTTTAAGAAGGAAAAATAAGTTCTTGCACAGATGTAATTGAGCTCAAAGAGAAGAGGAATGAGGCCAGAGAGGAGCTGCAGGGCTTGGCCACTCCCGGCCTGGGCAGCACAGCTGGCAGCAGCTGTCTGTCTGCACCGTGCCCTGGATTAGTGCCTGGCAGGGCTGAGGTGGCCCAGGCCTGTGGAGCTCATGGTGCTCCAGGGGGACGTGAGAGGAGGCAACAGCAATCCCTACCCACTCACTTCTCCGGAAAACAAGCCTCCTCCAACATGCAAATCCACAATCCACCCTATTGTGCTTCTTTTTTTCTGTGAGGAAGAAAAGCTCAGCAAGCTGCAAATGCTTTTTTCTTCTCCTGGTTGCTGCTGCCAGCTGTGCTGCCCAGGCCAGGAGTGGCCAAGCCCTGCGGCTCCTCTCTGGCCTTCATGCACAGGATGCATTCAGGTGGAGGCCTGGCAGTAGGGCCAGCACAGAGGGAGGGGAAGCACACATGTGCATCAGCTGTGGCTGCCCAAAAGTACTTGGGCTCCAGGTTCTGCCCCAGGCACCTGACCTGCAACTTTCAGCAGTAGCCTAAGTAAGATACGCAGATCCATGCCATGGGGAATCTGGCATCAAAACTTCCCAGATCTCTGTGGCAAAGAATTGATGTCACCTTCAAGTGCCTCCTACGTGCTTGCCACTTGGTAGACATCTTCTCAAATCATTAGGAAGAGATGCACGTCTTGGCAAGGGATTTAAATCTAATGGCTCTCCATGTGTTTTCCAACAGTCTCTTTGCACTCCTGTGATCTGGAGAGTTTATGTGTGGCTGGTGCTCTTGGTCACCTTTTGTGTACCTTTTTTTACAGAGGTGAGTGCATCTGTTTACCAACCATTCCCTAGAACAAACAGGGGTTGGTTCTTTCTAGCCCTACCTGCAGCCATGCTCTCCTCCTGTCATAGCATAAACCCTCAAGCCTTTTTTTTTTTCCCTCAAGACTCAATGTATGCCAGTCAAATCCATTTTATGCAGCCTTGGGGATGATTCAGATCACAACCCTTAAGCCTTTAGAGAGGGAGCTGTAGTGCAGCTGCCTGGGAGGAGCACGCTGCCCAGCTCACAGCATGGGTCAGCACTGCTTGGCACTGATTTTGAAACAACTGTTTCCCTTTTGTCCTACAACTGACCAGGCTAGAGACTGTGCTGGGTTGTGTCTTGGATATTGCAGTAATGATTAATCCCTGAAGGGCCCTGTGGGCTGGTACCAAAAACGGCAGAGAATGCTGCAGACAGATCCCAACTGGCCTCAAAGAAATGCAAAAGACTTTGCAGCAAAGAGCGGGGATGAGATTAGTCCCACCTGCAATCAAAGTGATGGGCACTAGATGAGACCCTGCAGCCACATGTGGGACTGCACAGTGCTGGGGCTTCCCCAGCTTACACTCAGTAGCCCAGGTTTTCATCCTCTGGTGTGCAACAGATTCAGATACATGAAATCCCTACACAAACCCACCCATTTAGGGGCAGGCTGGCTGTGCCCTGGAGCACAGATAAGGATTAATCTCTTGGCTGTTTGTAAATTAACAGCCTTGACTCTACTCCATGGCAATTGCAGGAATCATAAAGGAGTTTCAGTTTCACTTTTATGAGAATATGTTTTCCTGTATTAAAAATAAGAACTTCATTTAAAGGTAATAAGACAGCAGTACAAAATACGACCATAAGTTTTAGCTTTTTTATTTCAAACATTAAAAAACTGACACTGAAAAAAATAGCAAATTAAGCCCTTGTTTTACTTTGCTTGTGTGCATAGGAAGTTTTTTGACTTCAACTCCTGCTGGTAGAGGAGTGAGCTTAGTTGTTGGCTGGGGTTAAACCTCGACAAGATGTTAAGAGCAGATAAAACCAGCAAGCCTCTTACAGACAGCTGTTTTGCTCTCATCTCTCCTTACAGCCCAGGCATTTGCCTGAAATAAAAGCAACACAGGAATCTATTTCTTGCAGGTGGGCTGTAGGGAATAGGCTTCCAAACACTTAGGCCAGATACTCCAGGTAAACAGAAGCAAACCAGACTTTTCCAAACAGTTTTCTTCTCAGACAATCCACACATCAGCTTTGTGACAAGGAAATAGCAGGGCTCAGGACATTGG
>NW_020886625.1:0-5811 GCF_003945725.1 Corapipo altera
GGAGGGGTGGTGGCCCTGACCGTCGTGCTGGGGGGTCTGGGGGCGTTCGGGCTCGTGGGGGTCCTGGTGTTCTTGGCACTGCGGCTGCGGGAGAAGCGTCGCACCGAGGGGTCCTACCGGCCCAGCCGAGAGGAGCTGGGGGGGGGGTGCCCGGGGACCCCCCCCAGGACCACCCCTGCGCCTGCCCCCCGAGGAGAGACTCATCTGAGACCCCCGGGGCCCCCCCTGGGACCCCCCGGTGCCTGCTCCCTGAGGAGAGACTCATCTGCACACGCCCGGCCCAGGGGGCTTTGTGTGGGATCCCCCTGTACAGCCCCCCAAGGTGGGGGGGCTGATCTGAGACCCCCTCAGTGCCAGGGGCTGTGCATGAGGGTCTCATCCTGAGACCCCTCCTGGGAACCCCCTCTTTGCATGAGGACACTTCACACATGGCCCTGCATGAGGGGGGGGTCTTGTGCACAAGGGGGGCCCTTGAACGAGTGTGGGGGGGTCTCTTACCCACCCAGGGGGGTCTCTGTCACGAGTGGGGGGGTGTCTTTGAACAAGTGGGGCAGTCCCTTACTCATGTGGGGGGGTCCCTTGGCTGAGGCCTTCGTGGCCCTGTCTTCCTGCTGAGGGGGGGAAGGGCAGGAGGGGGGGGGGGCAAGATTTCAGTCAAAGTCTATTTTTGAAATAAAATTATAAAATAAAATTAAAAAAAAACCCCAAAACCTCCAAAAAAAGCGGTGATTTGGTGGTCGTTGCCCTTCCTCCCCCCGCCAAATCCCCCCAAAACCCTTGGAATTCACCCAAAAAACATCTGCTGGGACCCCAAAATTCCCCAAATCAGCCCCAAAATCCCGGAATTTATGAAACCTCTGCCACCTTGTGGACAACCACAGACTTAAAGCAAAAAAAAATTTTTTAAATTAAAAATACTGTGTAAAAAAGCACCCAAATTATAACCCAAACTACATCCAGAATCCCCAAATAACTCCCCAAGAAACCCCATCATATCCAATGACCTTCCAAACCTTAAATGACAAAAACTGATTAAACCACACCCTAACCCTAACACAGCCCATCCCAAAACACCCTCCCCAGACCCTTGACCCCTCTTTCACCAATCACAAAGCACCTGAAAACCCTAATTATCAGTTAGCAGGAGATTAGCAGGCATAGGGGGCCCGGACGGGTCCCTACAGATCCCTCCGGGGAGGGGTCTCTGGGGGTCCCACAGCATTGCTTCCTCCGCCCCTGCAGCTCTTGGGGCTGACGATGTTGACGACCAAAATGATTCTGAGTCACCTTTTCACCCAGGTGGGGTCCTGGGGGGTCAGGGGGCCTTGAGGGGTCGGGGGGGTTCTAGGGGGTTAGGGGAGGTCGGGGGAGGGAAAGTTATGGGGGTCCCAGGGGTTACTCGGGGGTCTGAGGGGGAACTTGGGGGTCCCAGAGGGTCTTGGGGAGGGGAGGGAGGGGGGTGACAGAGAGCCGGGGGGGGGGAGGGGATCAGATCAGCCCCGAGGGGGTGTGGTCAAAGGCCCCCTCCATCCCTGAGGGACCTCAAATATCCCCTGCAATCCCTTCCCTCCCCCCTTCCTGCTTGAGATCTTCCCAGGAGCCTCCACTACCCCCCCTCCGAGACCCCTCCCTCCCCAGTGGCCCCTGACCACCCTCCAATGACCCCTGGGGCCCCCCCCCAGTTTTCACTGGGAACTTCCTGAGACACCCCCACCACAAGTGACCTTTGACCCCATTGTCCAGTTGTCAATAAAGGGTCAAATCAGCAACAGAACAGACTCCAGTGTGACCAGTATGGGAACTGGAAGGACACTGGGATGGGAAGGGGAGGGGACTGGGGGTACTGGGAGTGACACTGGGAGAGGACTGGGAGTGAGATATTTTACAAATTCATTTTGATTTTATTTTTAATGGGAGCACTGGGGATGAGACTGGGATGGGATTGAGGGCACTTGGGAGGGAGCGGGGGCACTGGGGAAGGCCTGGGATGGGACTGGGGAGGGACTGGGAGCACTGGGTCTCTCCCTGGGGAGGGACTGGGATAGGATTGAGGGTACTTGGGAGGCACTGGAATGGGAACTGGGGAGGGACTGGGATGCATGGGGACGGGACTGGGTCAGGGTACTTCTTTAAGGAAGAAAAGACCCTCAACTCCTCAACCCCTCCACCGACGTGTGCCCCACTGACCACACGACACTGGAAAACTCCATTTAATTGTAAGGTGTCCCTTCCACACTCCGGGGGGCTTTTCAGGGTCACTCTGAGCCAGGTCTGTCCCCTTTGGCCTCTTCTGTTTATCTCTGCTTTACATCCAGTCCCTCTGACGCTGCCAAGAAATGAGTTAGCAAAGTCATCCATGTAGACAGGAGGACCTTAACTGCTGCACAATTGTCACTTCTCTTTAAACAAACTGTCCAGGGTCCAAAGACAGCCTACACAAACAAACACTGCCCTGACTTTAAGGCCCTGCTGTACCGCTCCCATCGGCTCTGGACAAGCCCGCTCTCGGGACTGCACACACGCTGCAGGCAGGGGCTGCCTCCAGGAGGACCGGAGAACTGCTGCCCTGAGTGGCTGAGCCTATCCACAGGGTAACTGGAAAGTCTCCTTTCTACTCCACCTACCCCCAACTCTACACTGCAGGGCAGAGCAGTTCCAGGCCCAACACAAACTCCAAGTGCTGTGGTGCGTCGAGGAGAGAGAACTCTGAGAAAGGAACGATGCCAAAATGGACGTGCTGCCGCACGAGAAGACGGAGGATACGGCGAGACTGAACGCAGGAGGCTCTGAGGAGCCTCACAAGACACTAACAGAACGGCCTGGGACAAGCACTGCCTACAAAATTGCTAAGATGGATGGAAGACAATTCTATGTTCAGAATCTTCTTAGATTCTCACAAGTCCCAGGTGGGATGACAAGGGATGACTGCACGGCACAGCCACCGATACAACCTGTAAGGAGGCTGTAAAAGACACCTGACCTGACACTTCTCAGATGCGATTCCGATGCACGTCCAAGCTAGTGAGCCAAAGAACGGATGGTATGGGCACTGGGCTGAGCAGTGCAAAGGTTCAAGACCCTAGGAATGATGCCTTGACATCTTCAATAAGACCTTTGAGGCCAGAAAGCAAAGACACGGTGACTGTGAATTGTAAGACACGAGACACAGAGTGGACAAAGGACACGACACAGACCTGAACGGCTCTGCCCTGCACACCCTACTCCATGATGAAAAGTAAACTGCTCCTCCTATGTGTGCCAAGGGCCTCTTAGGGCAGACCCTTTCCCCTGTGCTCATTTGAAAATCCCTCCCTCCTAACCATAACATTAGACCCAGCTCTCATCCCCTCTCCAGGTGCTAGCCCTCCACTTATCTTTCCCACAGATGGGGATGTGAATCCATCTTCCACGCCAAGGAAGGACGCCCATCTGGCTCACAGGGTCCTGTGATCCCTGACTCGGTCGGCTGCGAGAAAGAAAAGAGAAACTGACACGAGAGTTGGGCAGCACCTGGGAGATAACCCTGCAATTGGCTACTCACCCTCCCCTGAGCTGAGAGGTTCTCGGGTCACTGGCTCCAACCCCAGTCAGAGGCTGCTGCCGTCACCGTGTGCCATAACTGGGGGAGTGAGAAAAAAAGTTACCGGGTGTTCCTGAAAGTAAGGGAGACCCCAGCACCTCCTGCTGCCTCCCAGATTCAACCTCAATGCTCCTCCTTTGCCAAAGGCAGGCAGGATGGCACCTGCAACTGGAAAAGGTTCAGCTTTAATTGATGAGCCTCGTAGAGTAGGAGACTACTGATGAGGACAGCTGAAGATCATCAAACCTAAACTGGCAGGTGGCTCCAGCCCTCTGAGGCTGCACACATTCTGTGGAAAGTAAAAAAGCTAAAGGCAAATGTTCACACTGAGATACTGCCTGAAAGGATGGCTTTCCTGGGGTAGCTCCTACCTACCTCTCCTCCACAGTCACCTCTTACGCGCAGGGGCCCTGAAGCCTTGGACTGTCTGTTAGAAGGTGGCAGAACCCCTGGAAAACACGAGAAACAAAGCATGTGCACAGATTCACCACAACACCTGGAAAAGAACCCCTAACCAAAGTCACTCAGACAGATGGGGAGAGCTGAAAGAGTCTCCCTTCTCTTTAAGGAAACCACCCAGGGTCACTGCCTGCAGCCAAAGACTGCAGCTGCAATGGCACAGAATATCTGGGTGAAGGAGAGGAAAACTTAAGTGGTCCATCTGAAAAGTCAGTGGGTGCCTTCACAGGCATTTAGGGGGCTCTTGGACAATGCTTTCCACCCATACTCCCTTCAAAACACCCTTGGCAATTCCTAAGCTGGCACCCCAGCCCTCCCTCCATCTCTGGGCTGTAACCCCCCACTGACTGCTTGCAAACCTGGGTGTCTGTAGCCATCTTCAACATAGAGCAGCTTCACCTGAAGACTGGATAACACTGGTGAAAAAATACCAAGCTGCAGTTGAGATGATCGGGACATCCCAAAAGATGCAAGGCTCCTAAGGAAAAGAAAACAAGATAAATTACAAAAGCACCTTACCAAGACAGCACACAAAATTATTAAATTTAAAAACCCTGCATTTGAGTGTAATTCTCTTTATTGCCATAAACAGCTCTGCTTCTTTGGATGCCAAAGCTGATGCTTCAATAAAGCAGGAATAGCTTGAGAAGTCCCATTCAATGAAAGAAAGGGAGAGCTCTTATCCCATTGAAGTCCAGCTGCTGAATGAGCTCACTGGATCTGACTGGAGTCACACATTGTGGCTGTCATCTTCTGGGATACCTGAGCGAGCCACAGGCAAAATTAGAGGGCATTTTTAACGATGAAGCGTTGCTACACACCCTGAAGTGGACAGACGGTCGCTGCGAGACAACACGGATGCGGAGGCTTGTGCTGACGTACTGCCTCATCCTGGCTACCTCGGCTCCTTCAGCTTGACCTCTTATCGGATGGACCTTCGGCACCTTCAGCACACGGGCAAAGGGTTGTGTATCGCCTGGAAAAAAAAGTAAACAGCTACAACATAGATGCATAGATTGACCACACAGACAACATCCTCAAACTAACTCCAAACTCGGTTGGGGAGTAAAATCCTCACCTCGCTCGTCTCCCTGCTCAGCCGCTACCCCTCGACACCGATTGGGCACCATCTGGAAAATAAAAAACAAAAAGGCACAAGATAAAGGACTCCTGTGGCTAAAACTGACATCCTGCACCAAACACCTAATACAACCTTCTTCCCAGGCTGCTTCAACTTCTCTCAGTCTGGGGTACATTGTGTCCGCTTATCTGAAAAAAAAAAACAACAAAAAACAAAGGGTTAGTCAGGTCACCCACATGGTCACCGAGATTTTAACCACTTAACTCATCTCCACTGAGCGAGTGAGAACTCTGACCGCAGCCTACAAGAATACAAATGACAACCCAGCTGCAAGGCCCAGCCGTCCAAGTACCATCAGCTCCACAACACTCGGTTATAATGATGACACATGAGTTATGTACACCCGCTCCATCCGGCAGGACCGTACAGCCATCGCCTCGACTGCCTGAGGTAACTGACATGTTGATGGGAGACTCTGAGCAATATTCTATCTACCCACTGATCCACGGAGCAGGGCAGAGCAGTTCCAGGCTGACCCCAAGTGAGACACCCTGCACCAGTGATGACCCACACCATGTGACACAATTAAGAGAAGAAGGACAAAATATGGGTCACACAGAGGACATGACACAGACCGGAACTGCTCTGCCCTGCACACGTGAATCCAATGATACAAAGTAAGCCCTTCCTT
>NW_020886626.1:0-5809 GCF_003945725.1 Corapipo altera
GACCCCCAAAAAACAGCGAGCACCCAAAAAACCACTGGGTAACCCCGAAAAACCACCGGGTAACCCCCAAAACACCGAGCACCCCCAAAAAACACCGGGGAACCCCAAAACACCGAGTTCCCCCCAAACACCCAGAACCCCAAACCCACTGAGTACTGCCCATAAACAGAGCACCCCCAAAAACCACCCAGTAGCCCCAAAACACCGAATATACCCCAAAAACACCGAGTACCCCCAAAACACTGTGTACCCCACAACCACCAAATGCCCCCCAAAACCACCAAATGCACCCCAAAACTAGTACCACCCAAAACACTGAGTGCCCCCAAACCACCAAGAACCCCCCAAAACTCCCGGGTACCCCCAAAATGGGGGGGGTCCCTTTGTGTGTCCCCCCCTCCCCGCGGGTCCCTACCTGGGCGGGGGTCGCGGTGGCTCCGGGTGGGTGTCGGGCCGTGTCCCCTCCGCGCGTCCCCGGAGCCGCCCCGCCGCGGGGGGGGATTTTTGGCTGCCGGGAATGTCACATACCCCCCCGCCCGGTGCCCCCCACTCCTCGGCGAGGGGATAGCGAGGGGACAGCGGGGACAGCACCGTGCCAGGCTGGGAGGGCACCGCACACTGGGGACCCCCGGGCTGCGCTCCCCTGCCCGGCGCTGCCCGGGGGGGTCTGGTATTTTAATTGGACCCCCCTCATTAACGCCGGGTTCATTAGAGGCTCAGAAGGGGCTTTGTGTGCGCGGGGACAGCGGGGACAGCGGGGACAGAGTGTCCCCAAGGCAGGGCCGCGCGCCAGGTGCGACATGGGGACACCAGGGCGGGGACACGGACCCCCCCGGGCCCCTCTGGGCTGCGGGGCTTTAGGGGGACCCCAAACCCCACCCCGCGGCTTGTAGGACATTTGAGGGACCTCACACCCCGCTGGGGACCTGCAGGACATTTAAGAGACCCCAAATCCCATTGGGGATCTGCAGCACATTTGGGGGGACACCAAACACCATCCCGGGGCTTGTAGGACATTTGGGGGGCCCCAAACCCCGTTGGGGATCTGTAGAACATTTGGGTAACCCCAAACCCCACCGGGGACCTGCAGGACATTTAGGGGACCCCAAACCCCGTTGGGGATCTGCAGCACATTTGGGTGGACCCCAAACCCCACCGGGGACCTGCAGGACTTTTGTGGGACCCCACATCTCCTTGGGGACCTGCAGGACTTTTGAGGGGGTCCCCACACCCCACGGGGGACCTTCAGGACCTTTGGGGGCCCCAACCCGACCCCCAGGGCAGGGGGTCCCCCCTGCAGCGCCCACCCAAAATCAGCCCCGCAAGAGGAAAGGGGGTCCCACCCACCCAGCCCCGGGCTTTGGGGGAGCCCCGCGGTCCCCCGGGCTGGGGGATGGGCTGGGGGGGGGGCGCTGAACCCCGGGGGGAGGAGGAGGGTGAGGAAGATGAGGATGAGGAGGAGGAGGATGAAGGCTGAGCCACGATCCCATTAAAGAGCTTAAGGCAGCGGGAGAGCGAGGGGCGGCCCCGGGCGGGGCGGGATTAGGGGGGCTCGTTATCCCCCCCCCCCCCCAATTAGCTCTCTTTTCCCTGCGGGAGGAATCCCCCAGTGCCACCACCCCCCTGCCACCACCCCCTGTCCCTCTGTCACCACCCCGTCCCTGCCACTGCCCTGTCACCTGCAGCGCCCGGGATGGGGGACACACCCAGTGCCCCCCAAACGCGGGGTTGCAGCCCCAGAATGGACCCCCTGCCCGAGTCCCCCCCCGGGGACACCGGGGGGCCACGTCCCCACGGCTGGGGGGTGTCACCTGCTGGCCCCCCCCTTATGTAAAGCCACCTCCCCGTGATGCTCCTTGTGTCCCACCCCCGAGCCCTAATCTTTGCCATCTTGGGCTAATTGGATTTCCTGGGTCACATGGCGAGATAAAAAGTCCCCAAATCCCACTGTCAAAAAAAATCAGGTTATCCATGGGGAATTAAGGGCCAGAGCGGGGGGCAGCCGAGCAGGAGCACCCACCGAGCGGCTCTGCCTGGGGCACCCCAAAATCCGCGCTCGGGGCCTCCTTTGGGCTCCCTGGTTTCTCGGTTCGACCCTCCCAGCGCCCACCTCGCCCCCGGGGTGTGCGTTGACTTGCCCCCGGAGAGCTGGAAAAACCGGGGGACCTAGAGGAGCTTGTGGCGTTGCTGGAGGAGGAGGACGAAGCCATGGGGAGCGGGGCCAGCGCCGAGGACAAGGAGATGGCCAAGAGGTCCAAGGAGCTGGAGAAGAAGCTCCAGGAGGACGCGGATAAGGAGGCCAAGACCGTCAAGTTGCTGCTGCTTGGTGAGGGCTGGGGGTGTCCCCGAGGGTTCTCCCGATGTCCCCACCTTGGTGGAGGTTGGGGTGTCCTCAAGGGTTGTCTCGATGTCCCCGAGGGTTGTCCCAATGTCCCCACACCATTGGTGGGATTGGGACCCCCTGGGCTCCTCCTGTTCCCCCTCGGAGCTGCCACCAGCCAGGAGAGGTTGTCCCACCAACCGGGTGTCCTTGGGGTTGTCCCAATGTCTCCACCCCCCGGAGCCTGGGGGGATGTCCCCAAGAGTTGTCCTGATGTCCCCACCCGGTTGGAGGTTGGGGGATGTGAGGATGGGGACTGGGACTCCTCCTGCCCCGTCCCTGATCCCCCTCTCCACCAGCCAGCAGAGCTTGTCCCACCCCTGGGTGTCCCCAAGAGTTGTTCCGATGTCCCCAAGGGTTGTCCTGATGTCCCCACCCCAAGGAGGCTTGGGGGGATGGGGGTCGGGAACCCCTGGGCTGCTCCTGTTCCCCCTCGGAGCTGCCACCGGCCAGGAGAGGTTGTCCCACCCCTGGGTGTCCCCAAGGCTGTCCCTGGGAAGAGCTGGAGATGCCATCGGCTCTTGGGGTGGCAGGGACAGAGGGGGGAGGACAGGGAGGGGATGGGGACAGCGGGGCTGTGGCACATCCCGGGGATCAGAGAGAGCCTGGGGACATCCTGCCACCAGCACCCCCAAACCCTGGGGGGTCCCCTGGGGGTCCCTCTGCACCCCAAGGGGCAGGGGTGACACTGCAGGGTAAAGGGGTGACTCCACAGGACAGGGCGTGACCCTGTGGGGCAGAGGGGTGACCCCCCCAGTGTATAGGGGTGACCCCACAGGACAGGAGGTGACCCCAAGGGGCAGGGGGTGACCCCGTGGGGCAGAGGGGTGACCCCCCCAGCAGCCCCCCAGGGTATAGGGGTGACCCCACAGGACAGGGGGTGACCCCAAGGGGCAGAGCAGTGACTCTGCAGGGCAAGGGGGTGACCCCCTGGGGTACAGGGCTGAGCCCACAGGACAGGGGGGTGACCCCCCGTGTCAGGGGCGGCGGCGGGGCCTTATCCAGGTGGGGGGGCCGGGGGTCAAGGCGATTACCACCCTAATTCTAAGCGGCTTCCTGGGTCACCCTAAGCCGCTTACGAGGCACTGCCGGCGCTGCCCGGGGGTGGGTGGGACGGGTGGGACCCCAGGGACCCCCTCCAGGGGGGTCCCCACCGCCCCCCACCGCGGTCCCACACTGCGGGAGGGGGGACAGGAGCGCGGGGACAATGGCAGGAGTCCGGGCGGGGGGGGACGGTGGCTCTGGTCCCCTCGGGGTGCCCACCGCGGCCCCGCTGAGGTGCCCGTTCCCACACTTTTCCAGGGGCCGGAGAGTCCGGGAAGAGCACCATCGTGAAGCAGATGAAGTGAGTGTGGGATGGGGAGAGGGGACCCCCCCCGACCACGGGCAGGGGGTGGCAGGACCCCATCACCCCCCCCGGTGTCACACCACCGGTGGCACCCGGTGACTCCCGGTGCGGGGAGGGCAGGGGGTACCCCGCAGGGCAGGGGGTGCCCCCCGGGGGGTGCTGAGGCCGCGGTGCCCCCCAGGATCATCCACCAGGACGGGTACACGGAGGAGGAGTGCATGGAGTTCAAGGCCATCATCTACGGCAACATCCTGCAGTCCATCCTGGCCATCGTGCGCGCCATGTCCACGCTGGGCATCGACTACGCCGAGTCCTCCTGCGCGGTCAGTGCCCCCCGAGCCCCCCCAGGGACCCCCCAGTGCCCCCCCAGCGACCCTCTGGGACCCCCCGAGCCCCCTCAGGAGCAGGGGCAGGGGCAGGGCTGCCCCTCACCTCAGGGTGCTTTGGGGGGGTGAGGGGGCTCCAGGGGGCATCCTGTGGGTGGTGGGGTGACAGGGGGGGCTGAGGATACTCTGCAGGGGCTGAGGGCTCTTGGGGGGCTGAGGTTGATTTGGGGGCACTGAAGGTGCTTTAGGGGGCTGAGGGTGCTTTGGGGGGTTAAGGGTGCTTTGGGGGGGTTAGGGGTGCTTTCAGGGGGCACCCCATGGGTTGAGGGTGCTTTCAGAGGGTTGAGAGCACTTTGAGGGGGCTGAGGGGGCTTCAGGGGGCACCCCATGGGTTAAGGGTGCTATGGGGGGGTGAGGGTGCTTTGGGGGGCTGAGGGTGCTTTCAGGGGGCTGAGAGCACTTTGAGGGGGCTGAGGGTGCTTTGGGGGGGGATCCCATGGGTGGGGGGGTTGTGAGGGGGGCTGAGGGTGCTCTGTGGGCTGTCTGTGGGTGGGAGGGTGACCAGGGGGACCAGGCGTGCTCCGGGGGGGCTGAGGGTGCTCCGGGGTGGATCCCGGGGGTGGGAGGGTGATGATGGTCCCCCCCAGGACGAGGGCCGGATCCTGTTCAACCTGGCTGACTCCATCGAGGAGGGCACGATGCCCCCCGAGCTCGTGTCCTGCATCAAGAAGCTCTGGAAGGACGGGGGGGTCCAGGCCTGCTTCGACCGCGCCGCCGAGTACCAGCTCAACGACTCGGCCGCGTAGTGAGTGGGCACGGGGGGCACGGGGGGACAGGGGACATGGAGGGGACAGGGGACAGGGGTCATGGGGGGCATGGGGGACAGGAGGGGACAGGGGGACGGGAGCCAGGGGCATGGGGGGCACAGGGAAAGGGGGACAGAGGACAGAGGGCATGGGGGGCACAGGGGGACAGGGGATCATGGGAGCCGGGGGGGCTGGGGGTCCGGGGGCAGCCCCTTGGTGCCAGGTCACAGCCCCCCCGTGCCCACAGTTACCTGAACCAGCTGGACAGGATCACAGCCCCCAACTACCTCCCCAACGAGCAGGACGTGCTGCGCTCCCGGGTCAAGACCACGGGCATCATCGAGACCAAGTTCTCCGTCAAGGACCTCAACTTCAGGTGGGGGGAGAAGGCCCTGCCCCTCCAGGACCTCTCTCCAGGACACTCCTCTGTCATCCCCCCCCATCATCCCCTCCCTGATCCCTCTTCCGTGTTCCCCCCCCATGAACACCCCCAGACTCCACTGTGGGATCCCCCTCTGTGATCCCCCTCCAGAACCCCCCCATCGTCCCCTCCCTGCCCCCCCTCCACGTTTCCCCACCATCAGGACTGGATTTTGGGGTGCCCAGGCCCCGCCCCCCCCATCCCATGTCCCGAGGCCCCGGGACCACGCCGGGGTGGGTGGGGGGTGTGTGACACCCCCGTGTCCCCCCCAGGATGTTCGACGTGGGGGGGGCAACGCTCGGAGCGCAAGAAGTGGATCCACTGCTTTGAGGGCGTTACCTGCATCATCTTCTGCGGGGCCCTGAGCGCCTACGACATGGTGCTGGTGGAGGACGACGAAGTGGTGGGTGGGGGTTCCCTGGGGGGGCAGGATGGGGGGCTCCAAGGGGGCTCAGAGGGGTGGGAACAGCCCTGTGGGATCATCAGCCCCCTTCTACAACCCCCCTTTGTGAGCCCATCATTGATCCT
>NW_020886627.1:0-576 GCF_003945725.1 Corapipo altera
GTGTGAAAATCTCCTGCTTTGGGCAATAAATCCTGGCTCCCTCCTCCGGCATCCGGCAGTTCCTCTGTGGGAACCAGGAATGGGAATGGGGACAGGGGGAATGGGAATGGGGACACTGGGGAGAGGGATGGGGACACTGGGGAGAGGGATGGGGACACTGGAGAGAGGGATGGGGACACTGGGGAGAGGGATGGGGACACTGGGAGCAGATTGGAGTCACCAGGAATGGGAATGGGAATGTGAACACTGGGAATGGGGACACTGGGAGCAGGCTGGGAATACCAGGAATGGGAACGGGAACACCAGGTGACAATGGGGAAAGGGATGGGGACACCGGGACAGGATGGGAAGAGCAGGAGAAGGTTGGGGACACTGGAGCAGGCTGGGGACATCAGGAATGGGGTGGAGATGCCAGGAATAGCAATGGAGACATTGAGAGCAGGTTGGAGACAGCAGGAACTGGGAATGGGAACACCAGGAATGGGAATTGGGACACACAGAAATGGGAATGGGGAAAACAGAACTGGGGTGGGAACCCCAGGAAGGGGAATGGGGACACCAGGAATGGGAATGGGG
>NW_020886627.1:586-5802 GCF_003945725.1 Corapipo altera
CAGGAATGGGAATGGGGAAAACAGAACTGGGATGGGAACCCCAGGAATGGGAATGGGGACACTGGGAATGGGAATGGGGACCTGGAGGACCACGCTGGGGACACTGGGAGCAGGCTGGGGACAGCAGGAACCGGGATGGGAACCCCAGGAATGGGAATGGGGACATCGGCAGCAGGTTGGAGACACCAGGGACTGGGAATGGGAACATCAGGAATGTGATGGGAACACTGGGAATGGGAACACCGGGAATGGGAACACCAGGAATGGGAATGGGAACACCAGGAATGGGAACACCAGGAATGGAATGGGAACACTGGGAATGGGAACAATGGGAATGGGAACACCAGGAATGGAATGGGAACACTGGGAATGGGAATGGGAACACTGGGATTGGGAATGGGAACACCAGGAATGGAATGGGAACACTGGGAATGGGAATGGGAACACCGGGAATGGGAACAATGGGAATGGGATGGGAACACCGGGAATGGAATGGGAACATGGGGGACCAGGATGGGGACAGTGGGAACTGCTGAAGAGGAGCAGAGACCCCAGACTCACCTAAACCCCTCCCGGAACCGAGGGCCAAGGGAAGCTCCGCCCAAGCTCCACCCGAGCCCCGCCCATTATTAATATGCATAGACAGATGTTGTAATTACACAAATATGATTTATCACATTTAATCACCTATGAAAATTGTATAAACCCCCTGATTTTGTGTGAAACTCTCGAGCAAGTTCTCTGTGGTGCGAACCGCGCTCGCTCCCGACGTTGGCAATAAACCCCTTTGCTGCTCAACAGACCCAAAAGTCTCCGAGCAGTTCTTTATTCCGGATTTTTCGGATTCGTTTGGCGACCGCGGCGGGACACCTTCCCCACCCAACTGCGGAATCCTCGGAGCTCGGGACCCCCTCGGGCGCCCTCGGGTGAGTCTTTTCACCCGAAGGGTCTCCCCTCCTCCGGTGGCTCCCTGCGGGGGCTGGCCAAGAACGCTGCCTGGCGATAAAAGGTGTTTATATTTGGGGTTGTCCATTTTGGTTTTGGGTTCCCGTGAGACGAGGACGGGACGTCGTCTCGCTGGGAGGGGAGAGGAAGCTCTTCCTGGGGAGTATCATATCCCCTTGGGGCTGGTATGTTCCGGTTTTGTTTGTATTTGGCCAAATATTGGGGTTTTTTGAGGGAAACAAGTTTCCTTTTGGTTGTTCTTTTGTTTATGGTTTGAGGCACCCGTTGTATCATGTGTTCTTGGACAGTGGCAGTGGTCATGGTATTCTGTTTGGTTTATGTTCTGTCGATAATTTTGTGCTTCCTTGTTTTGTGTTGGAAGCAAAATGAAGCTTCTGAAGTCTCTGTTCCTTCTGAACCAGCCACAGAAACATCCTGTTAAATTTGTGTGGGGAGAGGGGGTCTGAAAAACTGACTGTGAATGCACCACACAGCCTGAAACCTGGAATTAGGATCTGTCCATTCTGCAATTGCTCACTGTCCATGTGTGCTTCATGTGATAATTGTTTGAAATATATCCTTGGACCCCAGTCTACCCCAGAGATAAGATTAGATTGGACTTTGAATTTATATTGTGTTGGACGTGGAGCTCATCAGACTTTGGAGGAAACTCGGTGTGCCAGACATTACTGTCGGTGAAATAACAGACGTGTTTCTTTTGAAATGTTCAGATCCATCGTAGAAAGTGTATTTTTTTCTTGGATTTTGTGGATTTGTGTGGCAATACAGGCTTGTTGTGAGAGCCAGGGATATTTGTGGTCTAAGGGGGACATCCTGTGGATTTTTGTCTTAGTGCAGATTGGTTGTAAAATCAGTGGATTCAGGAGGTTCCGATCAAGAAGTAGTTTTTGGATTTGAAGGGTGGATATTATTTGGCAGTGTAATAGTTGCGATTGTGAGAATATTCCAGATTTAATCATTTATCCTCATAACAGGGGTCAAAATGAGTACAGAGATAAATGCCAAGACTCCCGTGGGATGCACATTGAGCCACTTCAAAGCAAAGGAAGAACAATTATTGGCAGCTCTGAGTTTGGCTGTGAGCTGCGTAGAACCCAAACAAAACAATCCAGTTATTGACCAAATTATAAATGAGCAATGCCCGTTAGTCTGGGTATCAGTCTGGGCCACTGACACTCGACTGAACTACAACCAGGAGCCAAACCAGTGGCTAAGAAACAATATCCACTGAGGTTAGAAAACAGGAAAGGGATTGAACCAATAACTGAAAACTTTTGGAAGTTAGGACTCTTGAGAGAGTGTGAATCAGATTTTGACACCCCAATTCTCCCAGTCAGGAAAACAAATGGGACTAAAAAGCTAATTCAAGATTTAAGGGCAGTAAATGAAAGAGCTAAAACCATACACCCTCTGGTAGCAAATCCTTATTCACTTTTAACTGAATTAAGAGATAATTTGATTTGGTTAACAGTGTTAGATTTAAAAGATGCCTTTTTCTGTTGTGCTGGTTTAATGGTAAAGCAGCAGGGGAAATGAACTCAACTCAAAAGAGAGATTATAAGTCAGAATAACAATTTAATAAAATAACACAATAAGTTCGATTATACAGACAAACAGTTGGTTTTAACCCACCAAACCCAAATGTATAACCCAGCACCCTGGGGCATGAACAGAGTGGTGTTTGTTGGGCCCCCTGAGCCCAAAGTAAAGGGAGAGGGGAAAAAAACCCTGTTGGTGAAAGTGGTGGTGCAGTCTGGTTGACAGTGGTGGTCTCAGTCTGGTCAAGGGTGGTGGTCACAGTCTGGTTGACAGTGGTGGTCTCTGGTTGACAGTGGTGGTCTCACTCTGGTTGACAGTGGTGGTCTCACTCTGGTTGACAGTGGTGGTCTCTGGTTGACAGTGGTGGTCTCAGTCTGGTTGACAGTGCTGGTCACAGTCTGGTTGACAGTGGTGGTCTCAGTCTGGTTGACAGTGGTGGTCTCTGGTTGACAGTGGTGGTCTCAGTCTGGTTGACAGTGGTGCTCTGCAGTCTCCCTCTGGATCCCACGAGTGTGGGAGCCCAAACTCAGCTTCCAGCAAAAGAAAGCTCAGTTGACAAACCTCTCACAATCTGAAGAAATTTGGACCCTTGTCCAGACCTGTTGACGCACAACCCGAAGATACAAACCCGGTTCCAAGAAGAATTAAGAAAGGACTTTTTGAGATGATTGTTAAACCCATGTCTGAACCCCTGTAATCCCTCCATCCCCCATGGAATCCTTCCAGAAGAAAAATTAACTCTTTGGAAACTGCAGTAAAAGCTCGTGCAACTCCCCAATTAACACAGGTTGGCCCCTTCATTAACAGCCCCAGGTGCCTTTAAAATTGTGTTCTCGTGTTCAGTAAAGGATTCCAGTTCCCCCAGAACTGGGATCATGTCCGGCTTTTGTTTTTCGGACCGGCCACTGAGAGGGATGGTTGCAGTCTGGTTGAAAAGTGGTGGTCTCAGTCTGGTTGAGAGCAGTGATCTGCAGTTCTTCCTCTGGATCCCGCGAGTGGTTCCAAAAGTCCCAAGACCCCAAGATTATCTCCAGTTCAGGCAGGAATGCCCAGTCCCTCCCTCAGGGCAGGGAGTTCCACAAAGGGTGTGAGGACAAAAACACCCTCCTGTCTCACAGTTCCATAATGGGTGTGGGGACAAAAACACCCTCCTATCTCACAGTTCCACAGGACAGGAACACCCTCCTGTCTCACAGTTCCACAAAGGGTGTGAGGACAGGAACACCCTCCTATCTCCCAGGCCTCTTAACACCCAGTTTATGGCCTGAGGAGTCAGGGCTGCTCTGGGCAGGGGGTGTAAATGGTTCATTGACAACAGTTTCTGGGCAATGACGTGGAGGGTGTAGAATACACTGTTCTGGGTTACACCCATCCAGGGATGAACTGGGCCCGACTGTCCTAACTGGGACAACACCCCAGGCTGGGCCGGGATCCACCAGCCATGGAGTGGAGCCCCCCCCGAAGCCGGTGACCGAGGGGGACCCCGAAAGATCGGGGAGGTTCCCTGGGTTGCATTTTCTTCCCCGTGGCGGTGGCAGGGTGTGGTGGTTTGGTCTGGGCCTTCCTCGGTGACCAGTGTGTAGCCAAGGAAGTGCCCAGATGTACCCAGTATTCCCTACGATTTTTACGTAAGCCCGACTATAAGAAGAAAGGAGGAGAGGCCTTCGCTCTCTTTCCTTTTGGTGGCTTGGAGGTGCAGGATCCCTGCTGTTGAGTCTGCCATGGTGGGGAGCGAGGCCTGGTAAGGCCTGGTGAGGCCTAGTGAGGCCTAGTGAGGCCTGGTGAGGCCTAGTGAGGCCTAGTGAGGCCTGGTAAGGCCTGGTGAGGCCTAGTGAGGCCTGGTGAGGCCTAGTGAGGCCTGGTAAGGCCTGGTAAGGCCTAGTGAGGCCTAGTGAGGCCTGGTAAGGCCTTGTTGACCTTGGGAGGCGGAGGTTGCCGGCAATTGGTCTGGAGCAACTCTCGGTTGTCCCAAGGAGAGTAGTGAGATATTTCTTTGCTAACTCTTTTAGTTGTTAGATATTGGGCCACTAATCAGGATATATATATATATATTTTATTTTGGTTTTGTTCCTTTTTCCCTTCCCCCTTCCCTTTCCCTTGTGAAACTGTATATATATTTCAATTGTATAACATAAGTGTAAATATATTTATATATATGTTGCTTTAGCTCTCTCTCGTTTCGGGTTTTTCTTGGTTGTTTTTTTTCCCCTCTTCCCCCCGGGGTTTGGGGGGGGGGGGGGGAGACTTCTTGTGGTAAGGTTTGGAGATTTGGCAGGGAGCCAGCTTCAAACCATGGCACTGGGCAGGAAAAGGGCAGCGAGGTGCCCGGTTGGCCGAGCAGAGGGCTGGGACCGGCGGATGAGGCGGAGGGGGAACCTTCAGGCCCTGGGAGCCAACCCAAAACATGGAAGGTGAATGATCTTCCCCCCCGCCACAGGGACAGCGGTGACATCACAGGGACAGCGGTGACATCACAGGGAGAGTGGTGACATCACAGGGAGAGTGGTGACATCACAGGGAGAGCAGTGACATCACAGAGACTGCGGTGACATCACAGAGAGAATGGTGACATCACAGGAAGAGCGGTGACATCACAGGGAGAGCAGTGACATCACAGAGACTGCGGTGACATCACAGAGAGAGTGGTGACATCACAGGAAGAGCGGTGACATCACAGGGAGAGCAGTGACATCACAGAGACTGCGGTGACA
>NW_020886628.1:0-5802 GCF_003945725.1 Corapipo altera
CTGTGCAGGGCCAGGGGTTGGACTGGATGATCCTTGTGGGTCCCTTCCAACTCAGCACATTCTGGGATTCTGTGAAAGGATGATTATTAGGAAAAAATCCCACTCTGCACAAGAGGAGTTTGTGGCCTTCCTGTTGCAGTTCTGGTGCTGCCCAGTTGCACCTGTAGGTGGGTACAGCTCAAATGATGTCCTTAAATCAGAGCAAATGCTCCCTGTGCAGGTGGGGTCGCCATGACCACCCTTTCTTCTTTGCAAGCTGCAGGGGTTGTTCCCAAAAATGCATTGTATCCACAGAACATTCCATGTGGGAATCCTCCCATGCCCTCTGTGTGCATCCGTCTTATAATGAGACGTCAGCCTGCCCAGGCTTCTCTCCAGGAGCTTCAGAGCCCTGTGTTGCACATGTTGGCTCCTCCTGTGTACCTGGGACTGAAGCAAAGTGCTAATTGTTGTGCAGATGTCATTTGCCAGGCAGGCAGGAGGCTGGAGGCTTGGAAGAGGCTGTGCTGTCATTTGCCACCAGCCTCCTCGGTACACGTGAGCTCTATTTTTATGGGAGTGTGCGTTTGCTTTCAGCCACTGCTTTGTTGGATTTCTTTTTTCTTTTTATTTCCAGGCTTGCAGGTAAAGTTTGAGGCATACATCTATTTTTCATTATCCCAGTTTCGCTGCTTGTTTTGTAACTAAAAAAAACAAAACCAAAAACAAACCAACCCCAAAACCTTTTTCCTGTGCAAAAAGCAGCAGTTTGTTCTGACATGAGGGGAAATCATTTTTTGGTCACCCTGAGACTGAGGTCGTGACTGTGGCATTGGCCAAAAGGGCATGAAGATCAAGGTGTTCTGGGAGCAGATGGAGTTTGCAGCCATGAATCCTGCTCTGGGTGTTCCAGCTCAAGAGCCTGGGTGTTGGTTATAGCCTGATTGTGCTTGGCAGCGTCCAGGAGAGAGATGGAGGCTTTGGCTACGGGTCGTCTCTGCCTGTCTTCTGAAAATTGAGAGCTTTTCTTCTACTCTAGCTGTAGTTTAAGAAGGGCTTATGGGTTCCTGAGGTGGTTCTTTGACCCTTTAGAAAGAAAGAGACACCGAAGAAGAAATGCAAAGTGATGCTTTCCTGCAGGGTGTGAGTTAAGCAGGGGAACTCATTGCTCAGGGATGCTGTGAGTGTCAGAAGTCCAGATCTGCTCCAAAAACAATTAATGGGGAAAATCTAGTTGAGGATTTGAGCTCAGAGATAGAGGCTGCTGTTCAGGAAGACCCTGAGTCAGGAGTTTTTGGAATATGCAAAGTACATCAGATGTATTATGCAGAAGTACATCAGATGTATTATCTATGCTCCCTGCTCTGTTTCTCACGTCCACCATTGACCACTGTGATGTGGTGGTTTGCCTTTTCTTCTCTTTTTTGGCAAAAACCAATTAGGAGGAGAAGAAATAACATAATGGAGTGGGGAGGCAAGAGAGCAGTGAAGGGGTGGAAGGGGAGGAGCTTCTCCCTCGATGTTCCTGAAGGGCTCTGGGGGCAGAGGCTCTTTGGTGGTTGGAGCTGGTGTTGGGTGCTCCTGTGAGCACATTTTCTGCCTTGTGGAACAGGACATGGCTGCTTTGAGGAGGGAAGAGTGTGCGATGTGATGTGCCATCCTGATGGACAGCAGAGAGCAAGAAGGATATTTCGGACTGCATGCATGGGAGGAAATTCTTTAAAACCTGGATAGGAGTAGGAGCTGACTTGATGGAGGGATGAGTAATGAAGGAGTGTTTGAACGGAACTAATCAGTCCCATCTTCTTTCAAAAGACCTCATTTAGTTTAATTTAGCAGCGTGTAAATTTAGAGCCAATCAAAGGAAATACTTGTGCAGCCTGTGTGCTGGCAGGCTGCTTGTTCCCTACCCCAGCAGCGAGCTGGAGGCTGGAAGTGGGTTCAGAGCCTCGTGTTGCGAGGCAGTGGGGACACACGTGTGTGGTTACACACACAGGGCTGGAGACACGAGCTCTGAACCAGGGGACTGGCACCCACGAGAGCAGGACCCTTCATTTTTCCCCCTCCCTAGTTCAGCAGGAGGTCTGTGGTGGGTCAGGGTGGCTCTGTGCCACGGGGCTGCTCCGTGGTGCCCTGCAAGCGTGGTCAGAGCCAGCTCCTGAGCTTGTGGTTTGGGTGAGCTGGTGCTCTGAGCAGCAGGGAAAGGCTTGTGCTGCAGGAACCTCCAAGTAAACCTTGTTGACCTCTGCAAAATGTTGTTTTCCTTAAGAAAAACCTACATATGGATTAGATAAACCCCTGATCCTTGGACAGCTGGTCGTTTTGTTTAATTTGAATTAATGCAGTGACTTATGTGATTAAAAAGAGGCACAGGCAGAAAAAGCCCTCGCAGGATTGCACTGATTTTTATTTTCCCCCGTAGTTGTCATATATGGCACTAACACAGTGATTTCAAATAAGTCTTGCAGGTCTCTTCATATTTTCCAGGAGAGATATAAGCCCCTGTGGGGTCAATATGAGCTACTTTGGCATTACCTGTCACTAACCCCATTAGCAGTGAGACCAGGTGCCCCCAACAGGACCCGTGTGCTCACACCTCGAGGTGTTCTGCTTCCAGCAGTGTCACACCCCTGATCCCGTGCTGTGTTGCAAAGTGTTGTGTAAAGAGTCCTGAAGCCTGTGAAAACAAGGAATAAAGCACTGTTGGGTTTGTTTTCCTTTGCATTTCAGGCTGGTGCAATGTCTCACTGGGCCGGTCTCCTCTCCACCGCTGCCAGAGTCAACCTGCTGGTGCTGCTGGTGTCTGTGCTGTTCTCCTGGTCAAGCATGAGCGACAGAGTTCCCGTAAGTGTTGGCTGCTCTGGCTGGGAGCCGTGCCACTAGGGTCTGTGGTGGGGTGACAGCCTTCCCTGAGCCTTCTCTGGAGCCCAGGAGGGTGTTGCAATGGTTGGTGAATCACCTCTAAGAGACAGGAAGGGGTGGCTTCAATTAGGTTCCTGGCTGTGCATCTGTTGAGTCACCACAGGTGAGTCAGGCTTAGGAGAGCATCCTCTCAGGTCCTCGGGTGCCACATGCGTGGAGTTTGGTACTTGATCTGGAAGCAGCAGTTGAGGTGAGTGGGGTCTGTCTGCCTCTTTGCACGTGTACTGAGTGTGAAGCTCCCCATGTTGGATCCTGCTGCTGAGCCCTGGGTGCCAGGCCCCAGGAGAGCTCCCTTGAGGAAGCTCAAGCAGTAGAGTGTGGTGGTTTTTTCACCTAATTAATGCTGTGGTTTAAACTAGGGGGTACCCCCAGAGCACTGACATAGGGGACTGCCAGATCCCATGTCCCTGGGCACTCACTCCTGCTCTTGCACTGCAGCTTTCTGGGCTGTTGGTTTTGGATGCAGCTCTCTGGGGGCTGGGCTGTCACCCAGAGCAGATCAAGGGACAGATCACAGTGTAGGCACTGCAGGTCAGTGCCTCAGACCCACCTGGAGTCACATAATGACTTTTGTACCAGCCCTGGTGTGGCAGCAGGACCAGGGCAGGGACTGTCCCTGTGCTGGCCCTGCTGAGGCCCCTCCAGGGCTGTGTCCAGTTCTGGGACCTCATGGAAGAGAGACACTGAGGGGCTGGAGCGTGTGCAGGGAAGGGAACAGAGCTGGGAAGGGGCTGGAGCAGCAGGAGCAGCTGAGGGAGCTGGGGGGGCTCAGCCTGGAGAAAAGGAGGCTCAGGGGGGACCTTCTGGCTCTGCAACCCCCTGACAGGAGGGGGGAGCCGGGGGGGTCGGGCTCTGCTCCCAGGGAACAAGGGACAGGAGGAGAGGGAATGGCCTCAAGCTGTGCCAGGGGAGGGTCAGGTTGGACAGCAGGAGGAATTTCTCCATGGAAAGGGTGGTCAGGCACTGGCAGGGGCTGCCCAGGGTGGTGTTGGAGTCCCCATCCCTGGAGGTGTCCAAGGAAGGCCTGGCCGTGGCACTGAGTGCTCTGGGCTGGGGGAGAGGGTGGGGATGGGGCACAGGGTGGACTGAATGATCTGGGAGGTCTTTTCCAGCCTCAGTGATTCTGGGATTCTGTGAATGATGACGTAATACATCTTTATTTCAGTGAGGAAGGGGAGATAGAGCCCAGACATCCCAGCTGGAATGGGAGCACTGGGACAGCCACCCAATGATACGTGCTGGAATGGGCAGCAGCCTGATGGGAGATTCAGGCAAGAGTAATGCAATGGGGGGTTTACCCTCCCATCACCTTTTCCTGCACTCCCATCCAAGGACTCCACAGAGGTCATAGAATCATAGAATCAACCGTGTTGGAAAAGACCTCTGAGATTCTTGGAGTGTATGGAGGATAATTTCCTGCTCCAGCTGGTAAATGAGCCTACCAGGGATGGGGCCCCACTAGACCTGCTGTTCTCAAACAGAGAGGGGCTGGTGGGAGATGTGGTCATCAGAGGCTGTCTGGGGCACAGGGACCATGAAATAAGAGAGTTTTCAATACTCAGAGATGCAAGGAGGGCCATCCATAAAACCTCTACCCCGGACTTCCAGAGGGCAGATTTCAGCCTACTCAGAAGACTGGTTCAGAGGGTACCTTGGGAAACAGTCCTGGAAAACAAAGGGGTCCAGGAGGGTTGGACATGCTTCCAGAAGAAAGTCTTGAAGGCACAGGAGCTGTCCCAGTGTGCTGAAAGGTGAGCCAGCGGGGAAGACAGTCAGCCTGGCTGAACCTGGAGATTTTGAAGGAAATTAGGGGAAAAAAGAGAGCCTATGGATTATGGAAAAAAGGGCTGGCTACTCAGGAAGAGTTTAGGAATATAGTTAGGTCATGTAGAAAGAGAATTAGAGACACAAAGGCACAATGTGAACTCAATCTAGCCACTTCTGTGAAGGATAACAAAAAGTCTTTCTACAGATACATCAATAGCAAAAGGAGGAGCAAGGAAAACCTCCAGTCTTTATTGGACATGGGCAGGAACATAGTTATTAAAGATGAGGAAAAGGCTGAGGTATTTAACACCTTCTTTACCTCAGTTTTCTACAGTAAGACAGGTTGTCCTAAGCACAGCTGGCTTCTGGAGCTGGTAGACAGAGACAAGAAGCTGAACAGCCCCCCTGTAATCCAGAAGGAAACAGTCTGTGACCTGCTGAGCCACTTGGATCCTCACAAGTCTATGGGACCAGATGGGATCCACCCAAGGGTGATGAGGGAGCTGGTGGAAGAGCTCGCCAAGCCACTCTCCATCATTTCCCAACAGCCCTGGCTCACTGGGGAGGTCCCAGATGATTGGAAGTTGGCAAATGTCACACCAATCCACAAAAAGGGCTGCAAGGAGGACCCGGGAAACTCCAGGCCCGTCAACCTGAGCTCAGTGCCTGGCAAGGTTCTGGAGCAGATCATCCTGGGTGCAATCACACAACACCTACAGGATGGGCAAGGGATCAGACCCAGCCAGCATGGGTTTAGGAGAGGCAAGTCCTGTCTGACCAACCTGATCTCCTTTTATGACCAGGTGACCTGCCTGGTGGATGAGGGGAAGGCTGTGGATGTGTCTGTCTGGACTTCAGCAAGACCTTTGACACTGTCTCCCACAGCATTCTCCTGAAAAAGCTGCAGCCACAGCTTGGACAGGGGCACTCTGTGCTGGGTTAGGAACTGGCTGGAGGGCTGGGCCCAGAGAGTGCTGGTGAACGGGGCTGCATCCAGCTGGGATCTGGTCACCAGTGGCGTCCCTCAGGGATCAGTGTTGGGCCCAGTCTCGTTTAATATCTTTATCGATGATTTAGATGAGGGGATGGAGTGTATCATCAGCAAATTTGCAGATGACACTAAGCTGGGGGGGG